>NW_026867299.1:0-144140 GCF_026571515.1 Ruditapes philippinarum | reverse complement strand
AAATTTGAAAGTAAAAATAATGGGTTTTAAAAATTCCCCGAATCCCCGAGAAGAATGGCAGAAATGCTCAACGTCTATTATTAAATGTTGCCCTCCCTGTTTTCGTTGGGTTCTCTAAGATAAAAAACGTTCCCCATTATTTTTTATGTCTGAGCGGGGAAACGGACAGTGCGTACCTGCGAATTATTGATGAAAATGATTAGATCCTTCCCTCGTAACCAAAAGGACGGTTTAAGCACCGATGAAGCAATTATTTTTTCCGCGTTATCTCTATCTGGGCAGTGGTTGCTTGTCGTATTAAAGCTATGCTAACCATTTTGGATGACTCTATTTTTGCTAGATATATAAACAAAAAAAAACAAAAAGATTTAAAACGTTTTAACCTTTGAGTTTTATAATAAAAAACTCAACCCCTAGCAGGGCATCACGGGACTCGTTTTTGAATCCTGGACATGGCATCAAGAGGAATAGATCCAAACTAGAATACCCATAAATGTGTTTAATCCCCCCCACAAGATTTCTTCGGAAAAGGATTTTTTACTAGTAACAGAATTCTTGTAAAAAATGAAAATATAGAGTTAGGGTTGTGGGAAATTTAAAGATATTGTGGTCTTGTATATTGCATTTCCTTTCAATGTGGTTTCCCATGATAATTTTTTTGAATTACTCTTTAATAAGTCCAGAAAACAAAAAAAGGGAAAAAAGGAATAACTTAAAAAATACTGAAGATGGAGTAGATTTGGACTGCACTTCCTCTTTTTGTGTTTGACCATTTATGAATTGTTTTAAAATTTAACCAGTCTTTTTAAGTTATGCCCCCAGACAAGGAAAAGTATAAAAAGGGCAAAACTCGTATTTTTTCAAAATGGATTTTGGGCTTTTGCATGCATTCCCTTTTTAATTTTCCTTACAATGTATGAATTATTGTTTAAAACAGTATTTTCAAGTTATGCTCTGAAAAGGGAAAAAACAAAGGGCAAAACTCTGTAATTTGTCAAATAGTTAGGGTTCTTGCACTGCACTTCCTTCAATGTGCTGATCAGATGAATTTAATGAATTCCAACCATTATCTTAAATTATCCCCGGAAAAAAAAACAAGGGAAAAAGTAAAAAGGGCAAAAAACCTGAATTTTTATCAAGATGGATTTAGGGTTTTTGGGCCTGCACTTCCTCTCAATGTGCTTACCTTGAGAAGTATAAAAATTTCCCAAACCTTAGTTTTTCAAGTTATGTCCGGACAAAAAAAGCAAGGGAAAAGGAACCCAAAGGGAAATAACTCTGAAATTTTACTTTAAAATAAGTTATGGTTCTTATGCCCCCCTCCCCTTTCCCCTTTCCCTGTGTTTGACAATTTAAAGTTTTTTTGGAATTCCAACCAGTAATTTTCAAGTTATCCCCCGGAAAAGGGAAAAAAAGAAAACAAAGGGCAAAAAACTCTGAAAATTAGTCAAATAAGTTAGGGTTTTTGGGTGCACTGCATTTCCTCTCAATGTGCTTGCCATTGTATGTAGTTATTTAAAATTCCCAACCATTTTTCTTTAAAAGTTAGGGTTCCGGGACAAAAAAAGCAATGGAAAAGAAAAAAGGGCCCAAAAACCCTCTTTTAATTACTTTAGATGATTAGGGTTTCCCTTGTGAAACCCCTTTCCCCTTTTTGGGGTTTGCCCAATTGTTTTGGAATTTGTTTTGAATTTCCACCAGTAGTTTTCAATTTATGCCCCGGAAAAGGAAAAATTAAAAAAAAGGGGGCAATAATTTTGAAATTTAGCCCAAGATAAAAAGTTTTTGGTTCTTTGCACTGACCCCCCTTTCTCAATGGGGTTTCCCCATTGTAGTATTTATATTAAATTTCCCAAAACCTTTTAGTCTTTAAATTATGGCCCGGGGAAAAGGGAAAAAGCAAGGGAAACCTCGGGACCCCCCGACACGACCGCCCCAACCAACCCACTGGGTGACTCCTATTTTTACCCCCCCCAAACCCTTGGGTTTTTGGGGTATAATGACATTTTAAGTATCAAAATGGCTACAAGGTCCAAATTTCTGAAAACAGAATCCAATTGTTTGGCCTTTCGCGTGAAAAAAATTCCTTTTATGGGCCAACGATGCCCAATAAATTTAAAAAGGAAAATCGCAAAAAACATTTTTGGTGAAAACCCTTTCCACGTTAAAATGAGGGAAAAAACAGGACTAAAGCTGGAAAAAATTACAACGTGCATTTCCCGGGCTTTTACGTTTTCAATTCTTCTGTAAAACGGTCTTAAAAACAATGTAAAAAGTACCTAGTGGGGGAATTACGGTAAAAGAACTACGGAAGCGACGGGGGAATATTAAAACAAGTAAAAAGTACGTATTTTAAAAAAAGAAATTTAAATGGTTAAACCCCAAAGGGAAAAAACAGGAAAAACGACAGAAAAAATTGTGTTTTTAAAACCCTTTATTAGAGGGGGGGTTAATTCGTTTTGGGGGGGAAAAACAGTTTAGCAAGAAAAGAGAACTGTTAATTATTCTTCCAAATAAACCATCATATTCAGTTTGAAATTAAAAATTATCAAAAGTAAAGGGGACAACAGGAGTGAACAAGTGTTTGCGGCTCTGGGGGGGGAAAATATTGGATATACAAGAATAGCTCAGAAAAGGCTTCATAAGGCGTGCTAGTATTCGGAAGCGTAATAGCCCATTTCTTACCAACAGAGGCGCCACTATTGGAACAGCAAATTTACACCTGATAACCTCCGTTTTCCTTTTGGAATAGATATTTTGGTCCATTAAACGAAGCAACCCCGTAGATTTAAAAGGTACGGAGTAAATTTTCATTTTAAACATCAAAGTTTCATTTTGAAATTGCTAATATTTGACTACAGTTCATTTTTAAGCCCCCTTTCAGCGTTCGCAAAAACGAAAAAAACCGGGAAATGTTTTTATGACAGGTTACATTTTTATTTGGAGGCGAGAGAAAAAAGGGCCCACATCTATAAAGAGAAGGAATCTTGGAATATAAGCGTTATATGACCAAAAAGAGAAATTGAATGGTCATTTAAATCCCACCATACGAAAAGCCCCCCGTGGGTGGCCTTGGGAGCGTCTTATAAAAACACGTGCAATACTAAAGGGGCACTTTCACTGAACAATTGTTGAATGATGAAAAAGTTTTTATTAACTGATGACAGGGGGCAGAAAAATAAAAAAAATGAAAAGACCAAAAACTCAATTTTTAGCACGACCCCAAGTTTCATCCTACCCCAAACATGTTACTGTTGATGAAAAGAAAACTCTAGTGTCCGGCAGATGTATTCCGAAAAGAAGAACCCGTATGCTTAAACGTGGTGGCGCCAAGTTTCAGTATAGGCCGATGTGTTTTTGGAGGCGTTGGACACTTTTCGAGTATTTGCCATCTCTCCAATGCCGCCTTGAAGTGGCAGATCGAAGGTGATCTCGTGCTGTAGCAGACGAAAACATGCCAAGAGAAGTGGCCTCTGGGCAAGTTAATGAAAGTAATAAAAAAAGCGAAGAATGGTCATGTACTAGCTGTGTGGTTAGGGCACCGGGGTTCAGAACTAGTAAAACCAGTAACAAAGCTGTGTTTGACGTGTGTAGAAGGCTTCAGAATGAGTTGCAAACAAATTAAAACGTTCATACAGTTATAAGGATCACGACGATACATAAAAACGCCGCAATAGTTGATGTTTAATTTATTTTTTAAACAGATAATTTATATAAGGATTTATTGAATGTATTCTTAAATAGATTATTTAAAGTTGTACAGAATTAGAGCTCTATTAAGCAAATATGTTTAATTTTATTCTGAGAGGGTAAATTACAAATGTTTTTGATTGATGAGCGTACGTTGATGTTTATGTTTTTAAATAATTATCTTTGTATTTTATGTAATGATTTATTTTTATTCTGCTTTGTACAGAAGGAATCGTTTCACGTTTCCCGTATAAACGCATTCTCACTAAAACACTGGACGTCGTGTGTTATACATTTTATTATAGTTCCGCCCATTGTTTTCGTCGTTTAGGGCAACGCCTTTTATTACTGGGGACCAACGCCGCTTTTCATGGAATGCACGAATTGTCACATTGAAGTTCCATTGATTAACCGCCGTATGAAACACATCTGCGGATGTTTCTAAATTTCAAATTTTACTATTAACATGTTTAAATGTTGAATTCTGCTTAAGCCGGTGCAAGGGGCGTGGACTGGTAAACTTGCAACATTCCAGTACCATCCATGAACAGGCTCAGATCAAACGAGCCTGCAACATTTTCAATATTGCCGTGTTCGCTATCTCTTAGAGATTCCGGTATTTATACTATTTTTTGGATTTAAAAACACCAGTAGATTGCTCCTTCAGACGTTGACTTGTCAGCATTTGTATAAAGGCGTCAAGCAGAGAAGGGTTCGCAATTTCCTGAAAGATCCAAAAGCTTATTTTTGAAAATCTGTATACATAAGAAGTTTCTTTAAACAAATTTTAAGAAGGGATACAAGAACCAACCTAACAAGAAAATTATATGATCTGCTATAAATGTAGAAAGTACTTAAAATGTATCGGAATGTTTCACCTTGCAAGGATCGTGAATTGAGATCGAGTATATATCAAACTGATTATCGAGTACAGGTAACAGAAAAAAATCGTTAATACTCGTGTGTAGGTCGTTATGTTCATGCTGGCATAAGGAAACACCGTCTAGCAGCGGTCTTTAGTAACTTTTTGCA
The DNA here is from genome assembly GCF_026571515.1 of Ruditapes philippinarum. NCBI lineage: Eukaryota > Metazoa > Mollusca > Bivalvia > Venerida > Veneridae > Ruditapes > Ruditapes philippinarum. The sequence continues at coordinate 139,418 of NW_026867299.1, read as the reverse complement.
AAAAAATGCAACAATACAGGTTTTCCTTTCGTCTGCGAATAAATCATATTCGTGACATAAAACAAAATATTTCTCTGGAAATAAAGTTCATGAAATAAACATTACCTTTTAAAGTGTCCTGAACTAAGTTGAAAATTCTAGTAAAGTAGAAATAAAGGTAAACTGATTCAATAAATGAGTGCCGAAATGAAACTGAAAAAAAATCGTTCTATGAAAAACCTTCTCGCCAACAAACTTTCGTCCACAGCTCTCATGTTTTATTCGTGTTGCATCCTTAGTAGGATTTAATGATTTTGATAGATTCCTTTTTTTTTATTTCAGAAATGATTGTAAGGCGACCCAAGTCTGCTTTAAAGCACGGAAAGGGGGAAAAAATTGTGATTCGGCCTGGCGGGCCGGGTCTGGGGAAAACTGCATCGATTTTCGAGGGGAATGCCTTTCATCACCATGCCAAAGTTTTTAAAAGTTGTACAAATACGGACGGTCTTTTCCGTGGGTGCCCAAAGGGGCCATACTGGGATACATTTTCAGCAACATAATGAATTTTCTAAAAAACCCATTGGTTTTTTCCGGTTTTATGCATGAACACTGGGGGTTCCTACAAGTGAAAATTTCTTCCTGGAAAAGAAGGGGATTCATCCAAAAATAGAGAATGAAGGTAACACTTTAATCCCCTTTTTTTAATTAAAAAAACACACCCTTTAAAATTTTAAAAAGTTTATTGCATAATTAAATTTTATACTTTATTCAAAGATTTTTCAAATACAATTTTATTTTAAATTTGGGGTGATACTTAGAAATCGGGAGTAAAAAGAAAAACAAGGCAAGATTAGTCATATTTTTTTCCCTCGCCCCAAAAAATTTTACGTTAAATTAATTTAACTTTTGCATTTTTAATTTCCAAAATTTCCCCAAAAAAGGATTTGCACCCTCAAAAACCGCAATTTCTTTCAGTGGGTCTTTGCATTTTTTAAAATTTTTTCATTATTGCCTTGTTTTTGATAAGGGGACCCGTGGTAAGTAAAGCCCATTTTTTAAAACATGTTTCTTCAAAATTTGTTTTTGTTTTTTCAACATTGTAATTTTGTAGGGGAATTTAAAAAATTACGCTGGGGTTTTTTACCCTTTTATGCCCCCAAAAGTTATCAATTTTGTTTTTTAAAAAAAACAACCGTTAAACAAAAAGTTCAACACAAGTACGAACTGGGGAAATCCTTCATTACTCAAAAATCCGAAAAAATTTTGCAAGTAAAGCAGCTTTTCTTCGGCCCCAGTATCTCCCCCAAAAAAATATGCAAGCAAAGTTTGATTTACTTTTTGGGCCCTGGGAAACTCCGAAATAACTAGCAAGTAAACCCGATTTTTTTCGACCCCAGTTTCTTTTTTTAAAAATACTTCTTGGTTTTTTAATTGAAAAGTACTAGTAAATTTCATGGAAATTTTATAGAAATTCCCTAGGGGCCCTGTGGGGTTGTTTTTCGTTCATTTGGGAACCGGGAAGGAAAAAAACAATGAGTTATTCATAATTTAAAAATTATTTTGGGGAAATTTTACTTGTTTTACAAAAATTTTACCTTTTATAACATAATGTAACCCTTGTGGAATTTGGGATCCCCCAAAATTTAAACTTTTGGGTTTATAGTGTTAGGGTTGGTATTACAAAAAATTGTTGAAAAATTTCAAAAATTGGCCCAAAATTTTTCAAAAAAATGTTTTGAAACCGTACACCTGCAAAGGATCGAAAATCAGTCGATATGGATGTTTCAATTTTGATCAAAACAGTCCTTTAAAAAATAAGATTTAGGATCTGACATTCATTTAAAATTTTAGCCCTTTTTAAACCCCAATTTTTAGCGTTTTTGTACAATTCCCCAGATATAGCGGGGTGCCATAAAATGGGGCGTCAGATTTTTAGTAAACAATTTAAAGACGCTTAAAAAAACAAACAAATGATCTCATTTTTTCACTTAAAAAACATTCGAAAGAATTTTAATCGTTTTTTACCCCAAAAATCAATAGCTTCTTTTTACTTTTTAAAGGGGGTTTCCCTTTTTGCTTTTCCCAAATTAGGGTTTTTTCCCATCAGAAACCCCCTCTTCAACTGTGATTTATTTTGTTGGCTTAAATAGGTTTATTTGGGGCAACGTTGAAACCTTAAAAAATGCATGTTAAAGTTTCGAGATCTATATTTAGGGAATTATTGGTTTTTTGGTTTCGTTGTTTTTGCCGTATTGGGGGAACCCTCAAAAAACGCACGTACTTTCATTCACAGGCGGGAAACTTCCCAGAATGAAAAAATAAAATATTCTGACAAATATATATTATTATTGAATTACATGTATTATACATGTTGTAAATCAGTAATTAATATAAGATAATATAACGTATTAAAATAATGAAAAAATTTGGAAGATTAATGAACATTACAAAATAAGAATTTTTCAGGAATATTTGTAAAAATTCATATCAAAGAAAGTGTTAAACATCTTTTGCTTTATCTAAAAAATAGCTTAAAAACAATCTTGATGAATTACAAAAAAAACGATTTTAAATCTGATACTAGAAAATAAATGGGTTAGATACCAATGTTTTTTTTCGGTTAGTAATGCGTATATATTGTCTGACAAACGTTCCGTTTTACCTCCATTATTTTCCAATTTTACCTACCCCCTTGCCTCCCTTTCTTGCTCTTCAACCTTTTAATTCTTGTCATCATTTCGTAAAGCACATACACACTTTTAAATGTTTTCAAATATGTTTGCTAAAAAAATAATTTTCATTTTTTACGTCCCCCTTTTTTGTTTCCTTTTTTGTTTTTCTGCAAAGTTAATAAATTTTGGTTTACAAATAAAAAACCCACAGTAAAACCAAAAAGAGGAAGACTTGGAAAAGATCCGTCGGGAAAAAACAGACTGGGGAAAAAAACACATTACGGGGGAAAAAATAACTTTCTTTTTTTAAGTTTGTTTTTAAAAATTTAAAAATGCCAAAAAATTTGGGTTTCGTTTAAAAAAACTACCATTTTTTTTTGGGGGGGGTTTCTATAAAAAGTTCCCAAAACTGAATGGTTCAGCAAATTTAAAAAAATCAAAAAAATGGCTATTATTTATAAAAGCCCAAACCATTTTTTGAAACGCTTTTGGACTGCTACGTTTGAGAAAACACCAGTATGCATTTTATCTCGGGATACGCATTGTTTTTATAAATAAAATTATTATTGCGCTGGGACTGCATTTGTATACATGTATTTGAAATGATAAAATATCTTTATAGGAAGTCACATATATTGGAAACTGAATAAACATTTTATATGTACATATACACACAGTTTTTATAATAGATAGACAATGCCTATAACCATATGATACTTGCACTGTCTAACATAAAAATACCTACTATTTTAAGTATCCATCAATCGGGCGAGCCTAAGAGAAACTCTGTTCGAATCGTGTCAAGGATGGCACGTATTTCAGCCATGGAATCTATAACAACAAATAGGTAAGAGTGTTAAAATGTCATTGATTATGCAAGAACGCTTGTCTTGACATGTTTTAATTGGAATAAAGGTCACTACGAGACTGCTGTCTTATTGCGAATTTCCAACTAATAATTTTAGAAGGAAGGAATGATAAGCTCCTCAGACCTGAGCGGTACCTGAGTAGAACCGTCGACCTCACGTTAGCTAGTTTGATAGCTTTTTTAAATGAAAGAATCCGAATTCTTGACGGGGATTCGACCACAAAACGGTAAGGGGCGAGTGAATAGACATCACATAGGTCACCTTAACTGCATGAGTCAAGTTTAATTGTAAATTGTACATGTATAGAAAGAAGATACAGCAGCAAATTAAATTGCTCATAGTTCCATATTATTTCTAGTAAAATATACTTCAAACGTTTACTTGGACAATAACTACCGTCCATGAATAGGCTGATACAACACTTTTCAATTTTGTCAATATCCTTTCTTCTCAATATTTCGTCTTATGGCCCTTTACCTGCTGATTCTTTTAATGGATCTGACGTTTGATTTGAAAATGGAACTGTCAATTTGAACTGAAAGGATTTCAATATTGAATTAGAGCATTGAATCTGCCAACAGTTAAGAGTCTGGTCAGACTTCAGGCAGGTATGGCAGTATTCTGGCACCAAAGGTAAATAACTTTTGGTTCCAGCAGGTTACGGATTAACTTGTGTAGAAAAATACTACTGTCGTTTCATTGTACTGATAAACAAATTAACATTTGAAACCTATAGACTACAATAGGTTGACGAGCCATTTCAGAATCTCCAAAAACTGTAAAATGAATAAATCAAATAGAATACATTTTCAGGTCTGAGGAAAATTTCAATCCATTTCAAAACGACAAGCCAGCAAAGCACAATAGAGTCAGAGTTTTAGAATTGGAAAACATTGAATCAAAGTAAGTCATTTGTATGATTTTGGCAAAAGTTAGAAGCACATATCGTACTATCATTAGAATGATGTGACGTATTTGTTTATCTACTTTTAATGTAAATGCTTTTTAATTTGTAACCATCATTTTTCTCAAATACTAGTATGGAACCTTTTATTCAGACACACACAATAATTGTCCACTTATTTTTAACATTATAGCGAGGATGAAACGGATGATTTAACGCAGCTGAATCGAATAAATGAACAAGCCACAGGTGGTCGAGCAAGAGTGTCTCTTTTTGAATAAAGAACTACAATGTGACGGGAAAAGGACTTGTTGTTTAAAGAATAAACTTTAACTTATTCGTCACCTTATTATTATTATTATTATTATTATTATTATTATTATTATTATTATATTGTAATTTATTCACTTAGAAACTAAAAATATGAAACCGTGTAATTATTGATGTAAGTTAGCAACAGAAATTTGAAGACAATAAAATCGTTAACAATGATTTTTTTTTCTTTACGGCAAGCTTTATTTAGAGTATATTTTAAACACAATAAATATTTTTAGTATTTTTTGTATTACATTTTGGCCATTACCATTTTATAAATTGTATCTCCATAGAAACAAAAATGTTGTTGTTGTTGTTGTTTTGTTGTTGTTTTTTTTTTTTTTTTTTTTTTAAACAGCTAAACTTTTAACTTGAATTTAAACTTATTATTCTTAGAAAAATACATATTAACAGACTTTTGACCTACTTCGTTTAAATGTATTGTTATTTTAATACCTAGTCAATAAATTATTACAGTAATATTAACAAGTATGATGTAATTGAGTGAAAAACAAACATAAGTTAATGTCTTCCGTCCTTAAAGGTTATCTATTTTTTGTCATTTTGACCTACTGTAAAGTCATTTTTATTGTGATATTTGTTTTGTGTATAGCATAATAAAATTCACTTTTCTTTAAAAATAATTTAAAAGCCTTATTTGATTTAAATATCTTATATAGTAGAATATCTCTTTAATTATTTTTTGTTGATTTTATTGTTCAATGTATGACATGGTATGATAGTTGTTTTAATTCTGTCAATAAATCTATATTTTATCTCATTTTCTAATCGTTTTATTGCGAAGCACGTGACGTTAAATCAAACAAAATCTAACCCACTTTAATATTCAATATTTTCCGATGTAGATGTTTCAGGTTATGCTTATAAAAATCCATCTAGATTTAATCAATATTCAATCAGATGTCCATTTCTTATTATCCACTCTGAACTTATTAAACTCGTATTGAAATCATTTAAATATATATGAGCCGCGTCACGACAAAACCAACACAGTGCGTTTGCGACCAGCATGGATCCAGACCAGCCTGCGCATCCGCGCAGTCTGATCAGGATCCATGCTGTTCGCTTTCAAACCCTATTACAAGTAGAGAAACTGAAAGCAAACAACATGGATCCTGATCAGACTGCGCGGATGCGCAGGCTGGTCTGAATCCATGCTGGTCGCAAACCCATTATGTTGGTTTTGTCGTGACGCGGCTCATATGTAGTTAGAGAGAGAGTTTAGAGAGTTTATTTCATTTATTCCATAAGGCTATTCGCCCATGATGGCAATACAAGCATACATATATACATGTACAATACAAAGTGAGCATGATTTATGTGCATAATACAGCGAACAAAATTAATATTAGATTTTAATTACATAAACTTTTCATTGAAGAAGGTCAAGCATGACATAAGAAAGCTTAATATTCTTAATAATTTTATTTCATATCATTTAAAGTATGACTTTAATATAAATTTGTTAAGATTAGTAATCTGAAAAACATTATTTTCTCCTTAAATTACAATCAGAATTTGTATATATATATACACATTGAGATACATGTAGTAATATGTTATCTTTCTCGTAAAAAGAAAGATAACCCTTGCATGAATTTAGTACAATAATAACAATATTTATATATAAAGTATAACAAGAACATACAAATTACATCCATTTTAACTACCAGCCTTACCGAAACGAAATGCAAGACGGGAATCATGGATTAAATTTAAGCATGAAACATGAAAATTGCATAAAATATTAAATTTCTACATGTCTTTTTTTATCTAGAACGATGTTTTAAATTCACATTTTTACAACTATGCATATAAGTAGGTTTACACGAAAAAAAGTCATTACTCAACTGAACCGTATAGCATTTCATTTCTCTTTTTCAAAAGATTTATATACAAAAAATTCCTAGTTTTTTTTCTATTTGTATCATTTTCATTGTTTAACAATTCAATAAATTTTGCCATATTTGCGATGTTTCCAGTATTTCTTATGAATAAATTGTTTCCTTAATTCATTATACATTGAACATTCTAATATAAAATGATATTCATCCTCTAAAACATTACAAATTTAAACATTTTCGTTCATTAACTGGATTTCTTGTAGGTCTGGACCAACGTCCAAGCCTCTATTTGTAGCCTATGAGAGGAAACTCGTAATCTTACCATAGCCTGGCACAAATTTGTTTGCATTATATCTAGATATGATTGAAACTCAAAATTTGCTATTGTCCTATAAAATAAAGCTCTACTAGAGTTATGTAATCTTTCATGCCAGTTTTTGAACAAAATTGTCCTTTAAACGTTGTTTTAAAATTGCTAGAAACATATCAATATCTCCTACACTCTGCTGTAACCAGACATCATAAAATCCTAAAGAACATAAAAAAAGTTGTTTTAATTTCGAACACCCAGTTTACTATATTTGGGTTATTTTTCAAAATCACTTTTCAACAATTTATAAACTCTACTAACATATTTGTTTTCATTACTACACAATATTTTCATCCAAAATTTTACAATATTGAAAAGATGTCTACAATGAAAATGATATTCTACCAAGTTCTCCATAAATAAAATCATTTTGTGTAGTTTTTTTTAACTCCAAATCTTTTTTACAAAATTGTAAGTGTACCCGTTCTATTGTTTGGCTAACCGTAAAACCCATTATCTCACTACCGTAGTTTAATATAGGTGTAATTAATGTATCAAAAAGATTTAGCTTATGCCTTGGTTTAATATTTTTACGTTAATTTATATAAATATTTATTTAGTTTAAAAAAATAGCTTTTTGTGCTTGTCCAGCTAACATTGTTTGTGCTTTTGTAACTGATCCACCACAAGTAAATACAATACCAAAGATATGTAAATGTATTAACAATTTCAATCAAATTACCATTCATAATAAAACTGAAGATCACTTGGAAGTCTACCACCTTCTTTTAAAAATCATAACTTTCGTTTTAGATACATTGACTTTTAACTTCCATGTATTGCAATAATCATACAAGAGAACATATATGTGTTGAAGTTCTTCTGCTGAGTTTGCAAAAATTACGATATCGTCCGCATATAATAACAAGAAAAAACTTTAAACATATTTACATCTATTCCTTCAACACCACTTTTTAAAAATGTATCTTCTAAGTCGTTTAAGAACATAGAAAAAAGAAATGGTGACAAACATTCACCTTTGTCTTACCCCTAGTGTACATGTAAATTCATTACTTAAATTATTCAAATACTTTACTTTTGATTTTACACATTTGTACATAGATTGAATGACATCTAAAATTTTCCCTCTTAACCCTAACTGAATAAGCTTGTACCAAAGATTTTCCCTAACAACGTAATCAAATGCTTTACTGTAGTCAGCAAATAGACAAAAAAGTTGTTTTCTTTGATTTATGAAATGCGATATTAAACCATTTAAAACAAAAACATTATCTATAGTACTCATATTTGATCTAAAACCCGCCTGAGCTTCAATGTAGACATTATATTTTTCAGCCCAATTTTTTAACCTTGTATTAATTACACTTGAAAATAATTTACCAAGACTACTTAACAATGTGATACCTCTATAATTTTCTACTTCATTAACACTACCTTTCTTATGTAACGGAATGACATATCCTTCTGACCATCTATCAGGAAAATATCCAGTTTCAAAAATTTTATTAAATAAAACACATAATAAAGGAATAAAAACATCTTTCCCTGATATAAAAAATTCATTAAGTAGCAAATCTGGGCCTGCAGATCGATTACGTTTTAATTGATTAATTGCTTGTTTTATCTCATATTCTGTACACTGTAAAAAATGGTAACGCCTGACGCGTTCCACAGGTGTTTGTAAACAAAACGTATGTGTTCTCGTTGTGTGCAGTATAAAAACACATGCGTTTCTTTATGGAACGGGTGTTTATAACTAAAACAGTAATGTGCAGTGTTTAAACGGTTGGTGTTTACATTGGCATGCCTGTGTGGCAAACATGAAACGTTTGTGTTTACTTTATGTCATAAGCTCATCTCGTGTTTTGATTATTAATAACAAACAAAACAGAAACATAACAGTAAAGAGAAACATAACAGTAAGGATAAGACAATACGAATGTTTAGAAAATGTTTAATGAGAAAGTGTCTCTGTCTTAAACGCCGGTGTTTCAGGGGCGAACATTCTGCGTATGTCATGAGTGCCGATCAAGAACACCTTCTGATATTATCCGAGGTGTTACGAATTTAACTTCCTTTCTCCTGCTGCAGCCGAATTTTTTTGGCGCAAATTTTACCTTTCTTCATTTTGCGTGAATTTAGCAAGGAAAACATAGAAAAAACAACAGCAAAAAGGTAAGTACGATGTACTTATGTATTTGTAGATCAAATTCAAAGAGTGAAAAGGCAGATCTTTTTAAGACGGGCGCAATAGAGCATTTTCATTAACCATAGAACTGATTTCCCCACCCACTTTGTTATTTCAAGAATCATATAGATCTAGAGAATAACGTGCTACTGTCTTTTGATATTAATTTTATCAGGCGAGGCTGATAAGGACTAGAAAGGGCGAGGCTTGCCGGCAAAGTAAAGATAACAAGAAAATCGTCTAGCCTGTTTGTTATGATTACATGTATGCTTTATTTGCCTAGAGTCGTGGGCAATTTCTATAAATAGACATCGGAACGTGCAATGACGTCACCGGAACAAGCATGGAATTATATAAAAATCTCAACATACCTCTTATCTATAAATGCAACTCCTGCTTATAAAGTTTTCCTGTCTAACAATTTTTTAAAAGTCACTTATTTATGTCATCCATTTTGTTTAATTGTAAATGTTTGTTTTCCTTGAGTCGTGGGCTGCAGAAAACGAAAGTAGATCAACACATGAACGTCTCACTGAACTATTTAATTATAAAATCAACTGTCAAATTAACTGTCAATTATATTTAAACAAAAAACTGTTTGATTAGCACTAATTTTCAATTTTTTTTTTTTTGGTTTATAGGTAAATAATTAGCAGCAATGTGGGCAAAGGAACTCCCCAAGTCTCCTGACAACTTTCACTGCTGAACAAAATCTTAAATGACACCAATGCCCACACTTTATGCATTCTGCCCACTTCACAATAACAACATCATTACACTCTTTAAGACCTGGAGGTGAAAAGAGGTTACAAACAGCACTTATCATCATCATCTTCATTATCAAAATCTGATTCATCATCATCATCATCAAACACAAGCTTTTTTCTTGGCTTGACTTGTTGACAGCGACTAGTTGAGGGCTTGGGTGAGGCTAGTTTTGCTTCACATTTCTTTGTTTTTGAATTAACTTGGGATGGCTTCTTTCTTGAGAGCTCGTACTCCTCAACCTCTTGAACCACTGCTGATGTTATGCACTTTCCACCAAGTTTCGGCTTTTTAGATCTAACTTTAGGAGACTTGACTTTTGGTGCTGTATACATCATTTTCTGCGACAATAGTTCCTGCATGGTGGGAGAAGACTCCTCTGCTTCTTCTTTGGAAATGACCTTGACGGAAACAGCAGTTCTTCAGGAACAACACTGCTATCAAATGGGAAAATACCACATTTTTTGAATGAAGAAATTATGTTGCTGGGGGTCATAGATTTCAGGTAAGCCTTACCAGACAAAGCAGCAATTTCATACCTAGTGATAATTTGTCCACGCTGTTTTGCCATAAAAAGGTTGCACTCGCTGTAATAACAAGCTTTAAATGGGGCAAAACAACCAACATCAAGTGGCTGTAGAGCATGAGAGGCATGAGGTGGCAAAACAAAAAGGATAACATTATGTTCAATTGCCCATTTCATAATATCTAAATTGACATGAGATGCATGACCATCATATATAAGCAGGATTGGGTCATTATTATCACCTAAACCTTTTTGTACATATTTGACAAAATGGTTTTTCAAATATTTCATTAATATTTGACCATTTGACCAACCAGAATCTGACATTTCATATGCAGAGTTGGGAGCAGCACCTTTCAATAATTCATCGTTTCTGAGCTTTCCTTTGAATACATAGAAGGGAGGTAAGGCAGTACCAGCAGCATTGATACATGCAATCAGTGTAGTTGTTGATGAATTTGGAGAAGTAACCGCTTGAATTTTTCCAGAAGACTTGCCAGCTATTACTTTTGATGGCCGATGTTCTGGCTGAAGTCCAGTTTCATCCAAATTATAAATGAGGTGTGGTTTAAATTGTAAACAATTTTCAGTTAATACCATATTCAGATCAGCAAAGTATGCTGTTACAACTTCTTGTGTGAGTGCAGATGCCCTAGTTGATGTCAATCCTCTTGGTTTTATAACCTTAAGACGATGGTCCCACCGTTTTAAGAAAGCATAGTACCATTTATCACTCAGAGATTTTCCCTGGTTAAGCTTGCCAAGTTTGATAGCCATTTCAGTAGCTAACACATTTAGTTGTGACCGATTTAAACCGTAGCCAACTTTAGCCAGGTCTTCCAAATAATTAACAAGAGATTCTTCTTCATTTGATGTAAAAAGAGATGTTTTCCCCCATGAAGATTTGATGTCAACCTTCCCAAGAACACGGTCTCTTAAAGTTTGTGCAGGCACACCAAAGAGTCTTGCAGCTCTGTCAACTGGAGTTTTATTGTTTTTAACTTCATCAAATGCTTTTAACATCATTTCTTTGTTATATTGCTTTAATCTTTTAACAGCTTTCTTTGGATGTATCTGAAAAAAAAAAGAAAAAAAGAACATACCTTCAAAAAAAAAATGAAAATAAAATTCTTACCAATTTACACTGGCCTCTTGTTACTATAAATTTAATCTATCATTAATAGTTCAGTGAGACATTATTAAAACAATGTGAAGGTCGCGCATGCGCAAGCACCGGAAATACATAAACTGTCATCTAGCGATGCAGAAATTGTAAATAAACACGGAAAATCATCCCAAATTTAGAAGATACTATGGCAATTAGAATTTCTGAACAAAAATACTAGTAAAATTATCGATTAAGTCAAATATTGCCTCATAAATACCTGTTTCAAGCGCATTTTGCTTGTGTTTTTCGAGAGTGACGCTTCAGGAAAAGTAACCGGATAGAACACGCGAGGATGCAATCCTTCGTTCCTTAGAAATACACGTGTTTTACTTACCCACGACTCAAGGAAAACCCACGACTTAAGGAAAAGCAGCCATATAGTATGACATGAACATTGATGATGTCATTTGCAATGTAAATTATGACGTCACTTCATTTAGTTGGTGTTAAAACTATTCGCTATCTAATTAATTCGTAATCGAAATTGAAATAATAAATAAATAAATAAATATCGCATCTTGATTCAAGACTTGTATAAGGGTATGAGATTACATTGTAGAATTCACATGCTGATGAAAATGAGAATATAAGCAATTGAAAAAAATCCGTTAAAAATGGGCGTGACTTATTCATATGAAGTTTTGCACCTTTCTGTTAGCCTAGTCTGTTCATAATTTTGCTTTCAGGATGACTTTAATGTTGCAGTGCTGAAGGCTTTAGAATCAGAAACAGCTTACAGAAAAGGAAAGGGCCAGAAGACTCAGCCTTTGATGCAAATAATTATGGTAAGGGTGTTAGGTATATAAACACACGACGCCAGTGTAAGTGAGAATGCGTTTATTAACGGGAAACGTGAAACGTCAAACGTGGAACGTCAAACGTGGAACGATTCTCTGTACAAAAGAGAATAAAAATAAATCATTACATAAAATACAAAGATAATTACATGTATATCAAAACATAAAAATAAACGTACGATCATCAATCAAACATTTGTATTTACCTCTCAAATAAACTAAACATATTTTACTTAAATAGAGCTCTAATTACAGTACACTTAAATAATCTTATTTAAGATACATTCAATAAAATCCTAATATAAATTATCATTTTTAAACAAATAAATAAACATACCAACTATTGCGGCGTTTTAAATGTATCGTCGTGATGCTTATAAACTGTATGAACGTTTTAAATTTGTTTTGATCATTGCATTTCCGCCCAGATAAAATATGACGTAACGCGGCGTCTTAAGCCGCGCCAAACGTTAACGTTAAATTTGGTAACAAAAAATGTCACTAAATAAGAAAACGATATTATGTGAATAAAAAAGATGTAAGAAAGAGAAAAAATGTAACTATGTTACACAATACATAATGTTAATCTTAATAAATTCAAAGAAGAATTTAATACTCCCCTCCATGAAATAATTACTATTTCGTAACAATAAATAATTTACAAACAAACATACAAATACACCTTTGTTAATGATATTGTATGAATTACTATAATTTCAATAAATTAACTCACAAATTCATTTTAGGCAAAGTATCACTTATTGATATAAACTTAATTACAAGCATTTTCAATCAAAATTCAATTAATTTCCAATTAACAACACAAATATGTGTTAGATATTACATGTATATAAATCTAGCTTTTATCTTACTCTATAAACGTAAATTAACGTTTAACTTTTTTGCACTTAAACGAGATTTACTTTTAACAAAACATTGGCTAATTATTGCCATATTCTTTTCTACGTAAAGATACGTGCTCACATTAAATTTATATTGTTCTTTTTTATCATTCTGAACATTCTAGCAAACACAGCTTTGTTACTGGTTTTACTAATTCTGAACCCCGTGCCCTAACCACACAGCTACGTACATGACCATCTCGGCTTTTTATTACTTTCATTACTTTGCCCAGAGGCCACTGTCCTCTTGGCATGTTTTCGTCTGCTACCAGCACGAGATCACCTTCGACAACGTCTCTGGTTGATTTCTGCCACTTCTGGCGGCATTGGAGAGATGGCAAATACTCGCGTGTCCAACGCCTCCAAAACACATCGGCCATATACTGAACTTGGCGCCACCAACGTTTAGCATACTGGTCTTCTTTTCGGAATACACCTGGCGGAAGGTTTACTACGGATTGCGCTCCGTCATAGTCAGGAATAGTGTCAAGAACGGCTCTGCTATTAGTGATCCACTTAGTAAGTCGAAAACCACCTTTACTCATGATTGACTGCAAATCACGAACTAAATTAATTGCCTTCTGTTCATTGTCTACTGACTTTAAGCAATCATCAACGTAGAAGTTTCGTTTAATTGTTGTCACGACTTCCGGTTCGAACAAGTGCGCATGATCTTCAGCGGTCCTTTTCAACGCATAAGCTGAGCAACTTGGAGATGATGTTGCACCGAAAAGGTGAACTTGCATACAATATGTATTTGGAATTTTCGTCATGTCCCCATTTGGCCACCATAGAAATCGCAGAGCATCGCAATCACGTTCAATTACGCGCACTTGGTGAAACATCGCTTCGATATCAGCCATAAGTGCAATATTATCTTGTCTAAAGCGCGTTAGTACACCAACTAAACTATTCATTAAATCGGGTCCCTGAAGTAGTTGCTTATTCAAAGATGTCTCTTTATATTTTGCCGCGCAATCGAATACTACTCTTACTTTGCCTGGTTTGTTTTCATTAACTACAGGGTGATGTGGGAGATACCAAACACGACCTGGGTTGTTCTCATTGTTGACTAATTTTGCATAGCCTTTCTCAATGTATTCTGTTACTGTCGTAGTGTACTTTTCATGAAGATCTGGGTCACGTGACAGTCTTCGTTTTAAGTGCTGCAATCGTATGTGTGCAAGAGGTAGGTTATTTTGTAACACTGTATGTTCATCTCGCCATGGTAGGCCCATTTTATAATGTCCATCAGGCTCGTGAATCAAAGTTGATTCCATAATTGTCATAGCCTTTCTATCTTCAACCGACATAGCCTTTTCTTCACAATGAATCGCATCAACAAAGTCTGTAGACCACATTTTTTCAAGTTGATTTTGAAGTGTGACGTCATCAGATTGGACATAGTGGATGTTAACTGCGCTGCCTTTGTCAATAACGTCACTAATTGGTCCACGAACTGCCCATCCAAGACAAGTGCGGACAGCATATGGTTGACCACTTACCCCCGCTCGCACCTCTAACGGAACATGCGCGTCCGGAGTATCCGTCCCAATAAGAAGCATGACGTCACTTGCGTCAACGTTAGGAATTTCAATGTCCGACAGGTGAGGTATTTTACGAACCTGATCTCTTCTAGCGGCAGATTTAGTTGTAATTGGAAGTCTCTTTACTGTCCAAACACTCTTAAGATGAACATCATTGACACCGGCTACAGCTCGCACGTGCAAATTTACTTCCTGTCCAGATATTGTACTTCCGGTAGAACTTACGGTAGCAATATTGAATGACACTGGTTTTCCAGGTTGATTTAATGTTTGTAACAAACGCTCATCGCATAAAGTCTTATCTGCACCGTCGTCGAGAAGAGCATATGTCTTGCACGTGCTTCCGTTCTCGCTAGTGACCACTACGGGTATGATACCTAAGCATGCCTTGACACAGGAGCCGCTTGTAGCAGCACAATTTACTGACGGATGTGTAACTGTGTGGTCAGACTTAAACTTCGCCCAACTATGCAACAACGTATTATGCTTTCCATTACAGTCGGGAACATTACACATATTTTGCCTATAACATGTATCAGTCATATGTTTGCCTTTAAGACAATTGTAACAAAGTTTAAATTTATTAATCAGTTTGCGCCTATCAGCCAAAGTTAATAAGCTAAACTTTTGACATTTTGACAAATCAGAACATGTTCCTGAGCAACAATAACATTTTCGTTCAATTCGGTCTTTGTGCGTATCAGTATGAGTAGCAAATGTCGTTAATCTAGCCTTCTTATTGTTTTCAGACATTGAATTGGATGCTTTAATAGCTTTGGGTTGTGTATTTTCTTTAACAAGATCTAAGGCATATATAGAACAAGCAACTTGAGATTTCTCATTTACAAATTTTACTAAGTCAGAGAAATTTGGTTCTCTGCCAGCAATATTTATGTTGTGTGCTACATCAACCCATTTTGTTCTTAAGTGTAAAGGTAGCCTTTTAACTATACGCCTAAGATTTTCAGTATTATCAACATCTGAAACAAACCCTAACTGTGAAAGAGTTATCTCACATTTTTGCATATCTAAAGCAAGTTTTGAAAGGCTATCACTATCACCAGACTTAATTTGTTGTCCATAAACTAATTTTTCAATATAAGATCTAGCAATAACATGAGGTTTACCATAACGAGTTTTCAATATTTCTCGTGCACGTGCGTAACCTACATCGGACTCTAACAACACACAATCTTCTATACAAGACTTTGCCTCGCCTGTACAATATTGTATAAGATAACTCAACCTAAGTCTGTTATCAAGAATCTTCGATTCAATGTTTGTTTCAAAATTCTTAATGAATTTACAATAATCTATGGCACTTCCGGTAAATGTCAATAACTCAGGTTTAGGCAAATTAAACCCTTCCTGTAATGTAGACGCTAGTCTGTTGAATGCCATGTCGATGCTACTGATATCGCTAGTCACCTTACCTTTGGTGTTGGTTCTATAGCTTACTGCTGTATCAGAAGTATCCATGGAAACGTCGCATACTGGTACTTGGTTTCCGGAAACCTCCCTCCTGTTACATAGATGATCATTGTCTGCATTAAGTCTTTCTTCGTTGTATCCTATACTGCGCGCACTACTGCTAACTTCTTTATTTAACATCACATCCGGTATTTGTGAATGAACGACTGTCGTCATATGAATGTCGTCTGCACGACTACCGCTGTTTATGTGTGTAGCGGTGTTGGTTTGTGGTATGTCAGTTGTTACCACCGGAGCCGGAAACATTGCGTCTTGCTGCCATACTGCCTCTTCAACCTGAGCTTGATCAATTTCACTTTGCACATCAAGTAATTGTTTACGTTCTTCAAGCTCCTCCCGTTCACGTTGCAACTTTCGTTGCTGTTTGTCAATGCGCTGCTTTTCTATCAAAGTCTTTAATTTCTGTTCAGCAACCAATTTCCTTGCTTTAGCACTAAGCATTTCAGATCGTGACGAACGCACTGACGAATTATTCGTAACACGACTGTTCACTGAAATACAATCTTCTGTATTGTTCACAGATTTTTTCCACTCTGAGTAGCGTTCACTAAACTCAGCAAAGTTCTTAACTTGACTGGTAAAATTACTTTCCATTAAGTTCAACTTTTCTGTATCCTCACACATATCGATACATAGAATATGTGCTGACTTGAAATGTTCATATTTCTCACAAAGTTTATTGTACATTTCATGTACTTTGTCGTAATTTTCTGATGATAACATTAAACGTTCCAGTTCATTAAATGTTTTCGTCAGCTGACTAAGGTGTGCAGTTCGCGACTTCATCGCGTCAGGAAACCTTTTAGAATCCATTTCCACCTTCTGCTCAGTAGGTCTTTAACCTTCGACTTGACAGTTGTTAAACTCTAGTTGAGAATTATAAACACACGACGCCAGTGTAAGTGAGAATGCGTTTATTAACGGGAAACGTGAAACGTCAAACGTGGAACGTGGAAACGTGGAACGATTCTCTGTACAAAAGAGAATAAAAATAAATCATTACATAAAATACAAAGATAATTACATGTATATCAAAACATAAAAATAAACGTACGATCATCAATCAAAACATTTGTATTTACCTCTCAAATAAACTAAACATATTTTACTTAAATAGAGATCTAATTACAGTACACTTAAATAATCTTATTTAAGATACATTCAATAAAATCCTAATATAAATTATCATTTTTAAACAAATAAATAAACATACCAACTATTGCGGCGTTTTAAATGTATCGTCGTGATGCTTATAAACTGTGTGAACGTGTTTAAATTTGTTTTGATCATTGCATTTCCGCCCAGATAAAATATGACGTAACGCGGCGTCTTAAGCCGCGCCAAACGTTAACGTTAAATTTGGTAACAAAAAAATGTCACTAAATAAGAAAACGATATTATGTGAATAAAAAAGATGTAAGAAAGAGAAAAAATGTAACTATGTTACACAATACATAATGTTAATCTTAATAAATTCAAAGAAGAATTTAATAAGGTATTCAAAACTTTTAATGTCCTAAGATAGATAAATACAGAATCCCTAAAGAAAGCCCAACACGGCAAAATTGAAAATGTTGCAGGCTCGGTTTGATTGAGCCTGTTCATGGACGGTACTGGAAAGTGCAAGTTACCGTCCACGCCCCCTAGCACCGGCTTAAGCAGAATTCAACATTTAACATGAACTGGCAAAATTTAGAATTTTGCAACATCCGCAGATGTGTTCATGCGGTTATCATGGAACCTTCAATGTGACACGTTAGTGCCATTCCATAAAAAGCGGCATACGGTCCCCAAGTTAAAAAATGCGTGTGCCCTAAATGAGAAAACAATGGGCGGAACTAAATAAAATGGAATTTTTAAAGGGGATCTGGGGTTATGAAACCTTCATATCACAGATAAAACGTCAAAAGAAAAAATTAAAAAGCAGGCAACATATCCTAAGGGTGATTCAACATTATTCAAGTAGGAATATTGGAACCACCCAACTAGAAAATGCCAAAAAGTTGAAACTAAAAGTAACACAAGCACAACAATAATGTCGTGCTGAACGATCTTCAAGGATCTTTTAAAACTTAAAACTTCTTTTTTATGTGACCAGCTGTGATTCAGTGATTGACATGTCTGTACATCTGTGTACATATTTTACATCAACACTTTTTAGGGAATATACCTTAACATCTTATTTCCATAATTATCAGCATGTCATATTTGGCATGCACACTTGTTTGATAAATAATTAATGCGAGTTTTATTTCAAAACTGATTTATGTAGGTAAACTATTCTAACAAAGAATACATTTCCATGGTAGTTGTCACTTGATGATAACGCTAAAAATGCTTTTAACATTCAATTTGAATAATATCTAAGGCTTATACAAATGCTAACAGTTTGTTCTTTTAAAAAACTGATGCATAAAAATTATCGATATTTGTTTCAGCTTGAAGATGATGGGAATCTTGTGAGACTTCTTTCTTCTGCACCAGAGTCGGCACCAAAGTTGGTTGCAATTGAGAAAGATGAATGTATTGTGAACATGGCTATTGTTTGTGATGGTACACACATTCTTCTAAAGACAGCCGATTCAATAGGGGCCCTAGCTGTGTCGATTGATTTGTATTACCTTGCAGACCTAGATTATTCAAAGGCATATTCACAGGTTGGTTAAAACAAATTTTCAACAAATTTTAATTATTATGACTCACTTCTGTTTTTAATGCTAAATTTCTATTGATCAATTATGTAATATTGTAATAATAAGTCACAAAATTTTGCTTGATGCGCATGCTCATTGAAAAATGGAGTCACTGGCATCACATTATAAAATGACATTTTGCACTATTCACACCACTGGTGAAGAGTGCTTCAAACTTCCTTCATAAAATTGCATTGACTTGTCCATGTGTATGTGATTTGCCTATCAGACTTTTATGCTTGTTTTTGTTGATGTCAGTTTCAGTACACTAAGATCTCTTTTGCGAGTTATGAATCAAAACTTTATTTAAAGGAAAGAATCGAATTGATCTATCTAAGAAAATAAATATCCACACTTAACATTGTGCTTTCAGAAAAAGAATGCTACTGCGTGTTTTCCAGTTTTATGTGATTTTGTGTTCTTAATCACAATTTCAAAAAACCTTTTCCTCAAAATTTGAATCATTACCATGTTTAATGAATAGGGATTTCTGCAATAACTTCTTATGCTAATATGCTACAATGAATAAAATATGTATGTATACACAGGTGCGTGGGTTCCTTCAGCAAACTGAACTTCAGCACCAGTTTGATGGGCATAAGAGCTATGGATTTGTTCAATATTTAAAGAGAATGAACATGGAAATGGAGAGAAAAGAAAAGAAGCCAATGTGACTTAAGTGATCCAGCTATCATAAAAGGAAAAGTTGAACTTAAATTTCATTTGGATAATTATCAGTTTACACTTCCTCAGAAGTATGTTTTACTTAACTATAATCTTTTTTGAGAGTCGTTAATGATGCCGTAATATGTAACTATTCACACTCTTCATCATGAGTATTTTTGAAGAACTGATTTCATAAATTAGATATGATATTTGCCAGCTGAAGGCATTATTAAGGGGTGAACATCTCATCATATTTAATGACTAGTAAATCCATATATGTTTTATCCTATGTTTTGTTACAAAGATAAATTGTTTCAATAATTGTAGATTTTTTTTTGGTTTGCAAGTAAATTAAAAGTTACTAAGTACATACTTTTTTATTATATTTATTTATTTTATGTTTATCACAGATTGTACTTAATGATGATCATGAATTATTAATATATTGCTTCTGATCATCTATGCTAATTACAAAGGATGACTGTTGCACAATCCATTTATATAATTAAAATAGCACAAGATTTCATGAAAAAAACACACATATTTTATAAAAAGCGAATGATTTTAACCAATAGAAATCTGGCTATTTAAGTACAAATTAATAATTTCATATTTCTTGCAACAGATGTTTGATGATGTCATAATTTTTAGCTTGATTATTTAAAAAATGGTAAGGCAATAGCTTAGCAGCTGATCTAGCATTAGTGTTGCATGACACAATGTTAAGTTTTTTAGACAAAGAAAGGCAACCATGGACTTCTGATATTTATTTGGAACATCACCATTTTGTGTATGCAAATATAACTTTGTACATGTGTTAGATACGAAAATATTATTTACCAATACCCATTCAAGGTAATTATGCCTCATTTCGGAGTAAATGCATTGAGAATAGTGCAGGCATGTTGTCGCTCTAACAGCTCATTTCATGCTTGTGTTTAGCAAAGTTGTATTCTTGAATTATGTTAAATTAAAAATGAAAAAAAAACTGTATAATGTTATAATAAATAAATTCCAAAAATACTTCATTAGCATTTTTTGTAGTTACAATATGCTGTACATGTATTTCCTTAGTTGTTTTGATCTTACCTGAACATATACAGTAAACACGTAATGCATTTGAAATTGAAATATGTGACATGTTTATCAGGAACACTTTGAAAGCAGCACATGTGGGTTTGGAAACATGTTGCAAGTTCCAGGTTGAAACACCAAACGTGTTTACTGTACATGTTCAGGTGTTCCCAAACGTGTCACATGTTTCAGTTTGAAACACCAGGAAGCGTGTAAAACGGGAACATCTGTGCGTTTATTCGTGAACATGTGACGTGTTCCATTCTATAGTGTTTCCAAAGTGTAACAGGAAAAGTGTTTCGAAATGTGTTTAAAACTTAAACACCCGTTTTTACAGTGTAATTATTACATTTAACTCTTGAAACATGACTTTAAATTCTTCATCTCTATATCTACTATTAAACTCTAATATATCATCATCAGGAACAAAAAATCTATCGGCTGGGTTATTTACAGCTCTAAAATAATGTTCAAAATTCGATAATGGAATTTCTGCCGGTTTAAGCCCTGCAGACTCTTTTAACATATTCCAGTATAAACGAGCATTCTTCAGTTTATTGTTTTCAAAATTTGACGTTTCCTGCTTATCATATTCAAATCTACATGTACGTAATAATTTTTTATATTCTGATTTACATTTAACCATATTAATTCTATTTTCGTCACAAGGGTTTTTACGATAACAATTTAAAAGTCGTAAAAATGCATATCTTTTTTCGGCACATTCATTATTATACCAAGGGCAATCAGTCTTAACGCTATGCTCACTATTTAAATTATTAATAACTTTTATATTTTTCTTAAATAGAGGTGATGCAACATCATCTATAATATTTTCAAAATTATTCAGACAATCATTTATACCTACCCATTTACCACCATCCCATTTACATTTATTTAGTAAAGATTTAAACAAAATAAGGGAGCATAGAACGGCCACAAAAATGAATTTGTCAGCTTACATATTTATAAAGACGATGATGCCTTTTTGCTTAAAAACCTTACTATACCGATGACAAATTATTTTATATATACATGTATATCTGCATGCAATATCAAATTTAGTTAAAATCGAGTTTTTTTACAAGTTATGAAGAAATAATTTTTATTCTCATGGAAGTAGCTATCTCATGGTGTTAACGACATCGTTATAATCAATCTAAATAAGTAATGTAAGCTTTCATATTAAACGCTTATTAAGTTGATACAATTTTGCGATGGTTCATAAAAGTACGACTTCATCAGAAAATGTTAAAGCGATAAGAAATGTATAATTATGTATATAAAGCATTTTAGATAAAGAGATGTGGATATAATATTTAGATAGTATATGTGTTAAACTTTTAAATAATTATTTTATTTTATTAAGTAATAGCAAATGTATCTTTATACAACACCTTTTAGATAATATGTAAAATAACATTAACATTTTTATTAGTAATTGCTGATGATATTTAAGCCAATGCGTTGTTATTGGACGGTGCGTAGTTCGAGTGCCTTTAAACTTTTGATCGATGGACTGTGAAGGGTTATATTGCGGCGCATAAAAAGAAAAATAGATACATATTCATATTTTCAATCTAACACACTGGCAGAAAAGCAACCAAAAAGTATGTGTCAAACTTTATTAATGGTATAACAACATTTAATTGTTAATTTCATCACGGTTTTTAATTAAAGCCATGATTTCGATTAACATATATGACGTCAAATGGTATATTATATATTACTAACATTTTTCTCTTCAAATGGAATGAGACAATAAAGAATTGTTTTATAAAAATAATACCAAAAGAAAATAAGATGCAAAATAATGTTTATACTTGGCTTTTATTTATCTATCTATCTTAATAATCATTTAAGAAAGTGTTATAAGAAATTATTCGTTTATGAAAAACAACAGATAATTATTGTGCAGACACATTTTTAGGAATACAACTATTCGTTTTTCTAGTCACAGACATATTCTTTTGTATTAGAAATTTTGAAATGCAAGGGAAGTAAGTACGAGTAAAATGTATTCAAAACTTGTAAGAGTAGGTTCAGATTTTTGCATCTTACTATTTTTGCATATACTTGGTTTACTATGTTGACTAATGCCAATACTTATTCATATGTTTATATACCAAAAATGTGACTATGAGCTATAATGGTTTTGTCAATTGTGTATTGTGATATTTGTGAAAGAATAAAGCTTCTTCTTCTTCAATGAACAAGGATCAACTGTATCTTTTAAATGCATAATTCTAGTTAACTGGGGACATAAAAGTATAAAAAATGTTGTTGGTGTTGTTTAGTTTTGTTTACAATAGTAAACAACACATTAACAGCGCACAACTGTCTTGTCCCATACTCAAATTCAGTGTTATTATATGTTTCTAGTCCTTCAAGATCATTGATGCCAGCACTATTAAGTGTTGAGAATTCGGTACCGCTCAAGCTGGTGCTAGGGGAGGCGTGAGGGACGTTGCATTTATTCATTATCCCTCATGTACAGACTCAATTCAACCTGTCTACAATTTTCATGTACTTTTGTTATGATTAATGCTTTCGAGGGATCACTTTGTTTCCATATTTATATATATCCCAACAGCAGGTGTCAAGTGCCGTGTGGCAGCTGTAAAAAGTTGCCTCATACTTCACTTCAGTGTTATTATATTTGTTTGGTTCATCGGGATCATTGATGCCAACACTATCAAGTGTTGAGAATTGAGTACCGCTCAAGCCAGTGCTAGGGGCATGATGGATATTGCACTTATCCATTATCCCTCATGTACAGACTCAATCAAACAGAGCTGCAATTTTATTTATTTTTTTTTCATTGGGTTTTACGTCACATCGACACAGTATAGGTCATATCGACGTTCCAGCTTTACTGGTGGAGGAAGACCTCAGGTGCCCTTCCGTGCATTATTTCAGGCACGAACGGGCACCTGAGTAGAAGCACCGACGTTCCGCAAGCTAGCTGGATAGCTTCCTCACATGAAAGAATCCAAAGTCCCTGTCGGGATTCGAACCCACAGCGGTGAGGGGCAAGTTGTTTGAGCTGCAATTTAAATGTTATTTTGTTTTGATTAATGCTTCCGAGGGATCACTTTGTTTCCACATTTTTTCTTGTTATATATATAAAGAACGTATAAATTGGGAGAAAATAAACGTTCATACAGTGCTAAAGTATAAATACCCTAGTACTGTCTTCATCAGGGGTGTATTACATATATGAGTATGCACACAATACAGCACAAAATCTCAATACCTGTGTACTGTATAGTATCAATTTGAACTGAAACATAGTCGCTATAAAGATGATAAAATTGCATGGATTATGAAAAGACCGTTATTGAATGAACAATTGCCCGCGGACAATGTGTTGTAACGTAAATATGATATCGAATCTTAGGGAATTTTTATTTTTTTTAACAAAAAATTAAAACTATATGTATAAAGGTAGATCTATTTTGTGTTTATTTACTAAAAATATAATGTCAGAAATTGCAATTTTCATCAAGTAGGATGTTTTATAAAGTAGAAATTAAATACAAATGACAATAACTGAAAAGCTCCCAGTATAAAAATTGTTGTTTGTTTTTGTTAACAATAGTAAATTGTTTGTAATCTTAACTCTTATATTTCGTCAATACAATCGAAACCTATTGCGCCATACAAAAAGTTTAACTGAAGACAACTTTGAGAACTCAACAATCTCCTCCAGAGTATCAGTCGTGATTAATGCTCCCATGGGATCACTATGTTTCAAAAATTTTATACTTCACAACTGCAGGTGTCAAGTGCCGTGTGGCAGCTGTAAAAAGTTGCCCTGAGTTTCAATTCAGTGTTCTTATATTTTCTGGTCCTTCGGGACCATTGATGCCAGCCCTTTTAAGTGTTGAGAATTGGGTACCGCTTAAGCCAGTGCTAAGGGCGTGGGGGATGTTGCACTTATTCATTATCCCTCATGTACAGACTCGATCAAACCGAGTCTGCAATTTTCATGTAATGTAATTTGTGATTAATGCTTCAGAGGGATCACTTTGTTTCCAGATTTTTTGCTTGTTGTTTATATAAAAAACGTTGTTGGTCATGGTGACATGTAGATGATTGTGTTTTCTGAATTAGGGATTATTATTTAAATATTTAGGTTTGAGGAATTTGGTGTTGGTATGTTTTATTTCTTTGTTCTTAAAAGTTCTAATGTCAACTAAATTAAGACTTTTCTTAATTGGTTTTAATAAAAGTTATTTTGATCAATTAGTAATATTCTTGAGTGTTAGAATTCAAGATGACAGCGTACATTCTTGTCTTACAGGAATTCATAGAATTCACTGTTTCTATTTGTATTGCATTAGTGGTTATACATTGCAGTTATACAGCATAATTAACAACACTGAGAAACAGACAGTTGTGATGTAGCAGGAGTTTGATCCACAATTGGTATGTTTTGTTTGTATGTAATTGATTATATATTTTGTAACTACATGTATATTTGAATGTAATGATACATTGCATATTGTTTTATTAATTACTGGTTAAGTTGTTACTAGATGCAAGTTCAATAGGACGTTAATATATTCAGATATGTATTTTGTGTATGAATGATATATTTAGAAAAGGTACATTCTTAGAATATTCATATGGACTGATCTTTTGATATAATGGATTTGTTATATTTAAAGATATTATATAGGTGTTTGTTTCATATATTTCATGATTATAAGGAATGCTTAATATGTATATTTTTAGGGCTCGTTGATATGACAAGATATTGCCATGCTATGATATGCTATATGTGTGCTATGCTATAATTATGTGTTTTGATGTGATTGAAATCATGTGATCTGATGAACTGTGTATGATATATTAATGTCTACTACAAATACGAACCAGCAACCCTCAAGTTTTGTTTTTAGTCAAACCATAGGGAAAAGGCAACTGGGTCACAAAGGTTAAAAGCAATTTCTCAGATATGGGCGAGGATTTATGATAGTCTCTTGTATTGATTCCTGATGGTTCAAACGTATTAAGACGGCAAATCCAGTATGTCTCACGAGATTAGCGTGTTACATCTGACCACTATGGATTGTGTTTAATGCAACAGAGGGACAGATCTTTAAAAGTGTGTCCCTCAAGGTGAAAATGTTTAGCGACTGGGGAACTGTTAAATTTGCGTGTTCTCCAGTCGGAGCGATGTAAGTTCATTCATTTACTTAATGGAATTATAGTTTCGGCGACATATTGTTTTTGTCATAAGATAAATAATATTTGCTGTTTTACAGTTCATAATGTCTTTGACAGATGTTTTGGCCCCTAATCTTCAAGAAAATGTATTTGTGAGGTGCATGACAGCACATGTTTGGCATCTTGGTGTGCCACATGGTCCAGACTGACCATCTTTATCATTTGTCATTATTGATCTCAGTTTGGCTCGAACAAGTATGTCTCGGAGGCTTTTGGGTCTCCTATATGCAATGATTGGTTTAGTGGGGAATATCTTGTTCAGTTTCTTCGAAGACTCAATAATTGGCCAGTTTTTGTCAATGATGGCTCTAGTGTTGGTATATATATATATACCTAAGGCTGATAACTCCTTGAAGATAGAGCATATTGATACTGCCTTGTAGGTCGTTCTGTCCATCCGTCACACTCTTGCTCGGAAAATAGCTTAATATATTTCAAGGTATTTAATTAAACTAAAACTTTACACAGTGAAAAAGACCAATGACAGAAAGTACCATATCTATGAGCAATAACTTTACCTTGCTTAACTTTGGAATGTTCTCCCTTTGAATTATAATATGTGCCCAGAGCATAACTTCTAAACTATCCTCATTTGAATTTCACATAATAATAGAGATCATTGGGACCAAAAACTTCTTCTAAACATTAAAAATATCTTATAGAAACTTTACAGATATAAAGAATAGTGACAGAACCTTGATAACTGCGATACCTCCCATTGTATACCTCATGATGCTAGAGTTTTGTTTATATAGTCATTATTCATTGCCTGATGTGTTTCATATTTGGTTGGAACATAATTTTGATGGTCTTTAGTAAAGTGTCATTTTGTTCAAAATCAAACAAAATCAAAGTCACCTTTGCTTAAAAAAGATTTGCTTATACAGCTTTTGTTTATCGACTGATAATGTTCATTGGTATGTAATTATATGGGGGTTGTCTTGTCCTTTAAGCAATTACTTGGGTCAAGGTCAAAGTTAAGATACTGAAAATATAGACAATACACTTTTGCACTGAAAGCCTTTATTCAAAACTTTTAGTTTTCCTCTAAGTTAAGTTTACTTGCCAAAGAGTTTTACCCTTTTGCTCTTACTATTATTTATTGACCGATGTGCATTGGAAAACATTAACAAATGTACAGATTCGGACGGCATCCGGCACGATCAGCGATATTCTTGTTGTTAAATATTTACAAATCTTATTAATCAAATAAAACACACGTGAGTTAATTTTAAATGACAAATGCGTTGTTTTTCCAACGAAATTGGAGTATTAACAAATGTACGTATATAGTTATATCATATGACATTTCACAACTGAAAAATAATGTATGTTTTTTTTTTGTTTTAAAACGTAAACAGCTAATCTATTCATATATCGACACACGTTCCTTGATGTGGATGACTTTTCTTTTCTCTTCGTTTCTTCTCGGACGAACCTTCTTCCTTTTCTTGCTATAATTAGAAAATGGTTGAATGATTAAATGCTTTTATAAGTATTCTGCTATGATAATGTACAATATTAAATAAAATTTCATTATTCCTTCCATTATTCCTAAGCATAGGATGTCATCATAAAGAATACATACTTTAAAGTTGCTTTAACCATTTGGAAACTATATTTATAGTATATAGATATCGCTACTGTCGCAAATATGACAGTTATATGGATTATCATATTATTGTGTCAGCTTTTTGATGCATTTGTTGGATCAATTTTATCATACTCTTCAGAGATTTGGGGCTATAATAAGTCCAAAGACATAGAACGTATACACATGAAATTTTGTAAAAGAATTTTAAATGTTAGACAAAACACATGTTACACAAGCGTATACGGAGATTTAGGTAGATATCCTCTTTTCATAAATAGATATGTTAGAATTATAAAATTTGGTGTAGATTGGTAATTACAGATAATATTGTCTTGCAGAAGTTTTATGAACAATGTTTATACGATTGTCATAAAGGTTATAATAATTGGGTTACTGATGTTAAGAATATGCTTGATATGTATGGGTTTTCCGATTATTTTGTTAATATTAATAAAGTTGATTGTAAATTTTTTCCAAGATTGTTTAATCAAAGACTGTTGGATAATTATAGACAAGAATGGAATACAGCGATTGAAAACAGTTTAGTATTGGATTTTTATAAAAGTTGTAAAACAACACTATTATGTGAAAATTAATTAGATATTTTACCAAAACACTATACAGTAGATTTTTTATTACAAGAATGAGAATGTCAGCTCATTCACTGAGAATTCAAACTGGAAGGTATAGTCAAAATAGATTGCCACGTAATGAAATATATTGTCTTTGCTGTAACAATGTTGATATAGAGGACGAATACCATTTCATATTGATATGCCCATGTTTCTTAGAAATTAGAAAAAAGTTTATTAAAAAAATACTACTATAAAAGGCCTTCCATGATAAAGTTTATTGAACTTCTATGTAACAATCAAAATAGTATATTATTTAATCTGGCAAAATATATAAAAGAGTCATTAAATTACAGAAATACTTTTGTTAATTCTGTCAGATAATTTTGATTTATGAATATCTATGTCTTTATTAAAGAATATATAAATTCCATTCAACATTTTTATGTATAGATTTTTTCTGAAGATATTTCTGCTATGTAAACATGTTTATTATATACTTACAAATGAAATATTGAGAAATATTGATAAAATAAAATGCGTATTTTCATTTTCCGTATTTTCACTGTAAAAATTTATTTTTCACTGCAGTGAAACGTATTTTCCGTATTTTCACTGGTGTCTTGCCGGACTACTTTCTTTTAAATTCTGCCAGTACACAAAATTTAAGGGAAAGTCTTTCAAATTTTTATGTCAAAAAAGAGAAAAATGTATATATAATAAACAGAAAATTCAAGTTTTTTCTATAAATACATGATTTATTTTCATCTTGTGGCATGAAAATTACCATATTTCACTCGTGGCTACCGCCACTCATGAAATATTTATTTTCATACCACTCGATGAAAATAAATCATGTATTTATAGACAAAACTTGAATATCCTCTATATATTTAATTATGTTTAAAACAGTTTATCCTCAACTGACAACACTATAATATAAATTTTTGTTAATTTGAAATAACATTCTAGAATAATTACTAAAGTAACGTGGCATTGTCTTTAAAGTTTGTTTTAATGCATTGAAAATTAGTATTGAAAATGTATTGTAATGTATTGCAATGTATTATCACACTTTGTATGATTATGATTATGTACTATGTACAAGTCAAAATAAAATAATGTTCTGTTATGTTCTGATTATCCGTACTCACCATCTATTTTTAATTATGATAACGATGACGATACACAGCAGGAGCAATAGCAAGAAGGCGAGGACCATCACACCAATGTAAGTTTTCATCGACCAAAAACCAGCTTGCAATAAACATAAAACATTCATTAACATATTATGAAAAGAAGGAGAAATATATTAACAAAATAGAATTACACGGTTGTAAAAATGAACTTTAATAGTGATATAGCGACAAATCGTTTTTATCACTAATAAAATAGTTTTTTTTTTCTGTTTTGACGCCGATTTAATGTATATTTGGTCATATCTAGGTGATCGTGTGCTCTGGGAAATAGCGAACCAGAAATTACCGATTTCACTGCATGTGACCGACTATTTATCCCATCAGCGCTGAAAGACAAATGACCATTATACTTAATATCCAAGATCATTTGCCAAGAAGATATTAGATCTACACCTGGTCAACCATCCTCCTATTACAAATCCAATGTTCTCCTTATTGAGCTTAATTAGTCGTAAGCAAATCCGAACTATTTTGTAAGACTGCATTTTTATACAACGTCATCACCTATTATCAATTAATCATGAACAAATCCATCCATCATTTACCATCAAAGTGTTTGATACCATGTAACAATGCTTTTAGCATAACATTTCAAAACGAATACTTACACGTCATATGACGTCATATATCACGTCAATAAACTAAATGACGTCAGAGAAATTACTTTTACGATTTTATTTAAATATTGTAGTCTGAAAGTGATTCATAGTTTGCTAAGTTACTGATTTACAGTCGAAGAACATTATAAGTGACATATAAAGTTTTTATTTTATCTGCAAACGTGTGAAAACTGTCTTAAAATATCAGCGGACTTGTTTATCTAGTGATATTTTACCTTTGCACCGGGTGAAATTTTTTGTAACACGTTTTCGTGACAAGTAAAAATAAGCTATACAGTAAATTTCTGGTCATGGCAGGCCAAAGGGGCAAGACTGTGAGCACAAATAAACCCAGAAAGGAAGTAGAAGAGATAGCACAAGCTGTTTCTGACATTCTGCACGATAAATTTGAGGCATTGGAGGAGAAAATCGACAATCTTGAAGGTACCTTGTCAAACTGTATCTCCAAACAGGAATTTGAAAAGACTAAATGTATTGTACGTGTTCAAAGATATCAGATGGATAATCTAGAACAGTACACCAGACGGGAAAATATACGTATTCATGGTTTGAAGGAAGGCGATGATGCTATGCTTGTTGCGGATGTTTTGCAACTTTTAAATTGTATGTTACAACGCAATGGGATGTCAGTGGTAAATGGAGATAGCCAGTCTCATACAGTCACTAGTAATGATTCACCTAGGAGTATCATGTTAAATGAAAGTCACCTTAGTGCCTGTCCTAGAATCGGAAAGAAGAAATCTAACGGCCAAGCCAGACAAGTTATTGTTCGTTTCGTCTCGAGGTATCATGTTCTACAAGTACTTAGGTCAAAGAAAACTCTAGCGTCACTTGAGGAATACAAGCATATTTTTATCTCGGATGACCTAACGCAACTAAGGGTGAGAATGAAATCAGTGCTGAAGGACACTCCTGGTGTTTCCAATGTGTATTCGCGAGATGGGGTACTGTTTTGTACAAAGGAAAAACGACAATTCTCAGTTACATCCCCCGATGATTTTCATGCATTGGACATTGACATTAACCTGAAGGATCTCGGACTAGAGTCACTTGAATAGGAGGAGGAGGATGACAGTTTAATTGAGAAAACTACTAAGAAGCATTCTATTGAAACTGATACTTTTGACCATATCTATGCTTCAATTAATGTTCATAAGTTAAAATTTGTTACTTTAAATATTTGTGGACTTTATTCTAAACTTAATTTTCCAGAATTTGAAGAATTCATACAGGGATATGATGTTATTTGTTTGTTAGAAACTAAGTTAGATGAGTATGACAGTATTTTACTGAAAAACCATAAATTTTATGGGTTAAGTAGGAAATTTTGTTCAAAAAAATCTGGAGGTATTGGAGTTCTATTAAAAAAAGACATTTTTGATAAAGTTAAGTTTTTTGATAATTCTTTTGAAAATTGTATTTGGTTTCAAATTGATGAAAGTGTCATTAATATGAAATGTATCTTTGGAGCAATTTATATCCCTCCTGAAGGGTCCACCTATTCAAATATTGATATTTTTGATAGGATTGAGGCAGATATTATTGACTTTCAAACTAAAGAATTTTCTGTATGCATGCTTGGGGATCTAAATGCAAGAACTGGTACTCTTCCAGATTTTACTGTAATTGATAGGTACATTTCAGATTATTTGTTTGATTATGAAACCAAAGATTTGTTAAATAGAAATAATCTTGATACTCTGGGTATTCCTACAGAAAGATTCTCTGAAGACAAATTTTGTAATAATTTTGGCCGCAGACTTATTGATTTTTGTAAGTCTACAGATGTTCACATAGCCAATGGTAGATTGGGTAAAGATGCTTACATTGGTGAAACAACATGCAAGGGTGTTAGTGTAATCGACTATGTCTTACTTTCACCAGAACTATTTCCTCATGTTAAATGCTTTGAAATTTTACCATTTGACCCGTTATTGTCTGATGTACATTGTGCAGTGTCTTTTGCATTAGATTCTGGTATAAATCAGACTGTGTCTTGTACATTGGATAGTGATCGGTCACGTGATACTGTAAATGATGTAGTTAAACCATTTTGGAATTCTGAAAGTTCAGATGAGTTTCTGAATTGTATTGATTGTGAAACTGTTAATATTATTTGTTCATCAATTGCTACCCATAGTAGTGAAGGTACATGTTCACTTGACTTTATTAACAAAGTCACAATTGAAACTGGTGAGATACTTACTTCTGCTGCTGAAAAATGTAATTTAGTAAAAATTGTACAGAGAAAGGCTAACTCCTCAAAAAAGTCTAATAATCAGTGGTTTGACTTAGAATGTAGGGATAGTCAGAAGGAGTATTATCTTTCTAAGCGTAATTACAGATCTTTTCGCACGCAAGATAACTTATTAAATCTGAAAACTTGTAGTAAGAAGTACAAGAAATTATTAAATACTAAACTTAGGAATTACCAAGAAAGTATTGTTAAAAAATTAAAAAGTCTAAGATGTACAAAACCAAAGGAGTACTGGTGTCTTCTCAATAAATATTCGGGAGAACGGAAAGAGGTAATGAACAAGGTTTCGTTAGAAGCATTTCATGATCATTTTCGTAATATAAATAGTGATGATGATTCTGAAGATTTATTTACAGCATTTGATATTGAATCAGTTTCAGAATTTAATGATATATTAAATCGCCCATTTACTACTTTAGAAATTGACAAAGTTATTAAAACTTTAAAAAATAACAAAGCATGTTCACCTAAAGATAATATACTGAATGAGTATATAAAATACTCAAAAGATTTGTTATTACCATTGTATTGCAGCTTATTTAATCTTGTACTTGAAACAGGAATTGTTCCAGATACATGGTGTACGGGTATAATTTTACCTATTTATAAAAACAAAGGGGACGAAAATAATGCTGATAATTATAGAGGTATAACCATTTTAAGTTGTCTTGGTAAATTGTTCACATCAGTTTTAAATTCTAGAATAAATATTTTTTTGGAAGAGTCTGGCCTATTAATTGAGGAGCAGGCAGGGTTTCGTAATGGTTATGGAACTACGGATCATATTTTTTCCTTAAAAAATGTTGATTGATATTTACTTATCGAAGAAAAAGAGATTGTACTGCTCTTTTATTGATTACAAGAAAGCATTTGATAGTATAAACCGTACTGCTCTCTGGAGGAAATTGTTAGCACATAATATTGATGGGAAAATACTTAAAGTTATTCATAATATCTATGACAAAGCTAAGTCTTGTGTTAAAGTGAATAATGCATTGTCAGATACATTTGTAAGCTGTTTAGGTGTCCGTCAGGGAGAAAATCTTTCTCCAATTTTGTTTTCAATTTTCCTTAATGATTTGGTTTCTTATATGTCTACATATTGTGAAGGGTTGCAGTTTTTATCAGACCAGATAAATGAACAGTTAAGTAATGATGAAGTTGATGTATTCTTAATGTTGTACTTATTACTCTATGCTGATGATACAGTTGTTTTCGCGGAAAGTCAAACTGGCCTTCAAACAGCACTAAACTGCATGCTTGATTATTGTAAATTATGGCACTTGACTGTTAATACCGATAAGACAAAAGTTGTTGTATTTTCTCGTGGTAAATTAAGAAATAAGCCTGTATTTTATTTCAATAATGCACCTCTAGAAGCTGTAGATGATTTTAGTTATTTAGGTGTGATATTCAACTTTAATGGTAAATTTAATAAAACAAAAAAGCACTTGACAGATCAAGCGAGGAAGGCTATGTTTAGTATTTTAACTAAAATTAAGAAATTGTGTTTGCCAATTGATATTCAGTTACAGTTGTTTGATAGTATGGTTAAGCCAATATTATTGTATGGGTCGGAGGTGTGGGGATCTGAAAATAATTCTATTATTTCTCAGTTTCAATTGAAATTTTATAAATATATACTTAAACTTAAGATGTCAACTCCTTCGGTTATGGTCTTGGGAGAACTAGGTGCATTTCCTATTGAAAATGATATTACTTGCAGAATGTTAAATTTTTGGAGTAAATTAGTTAATGGTAAAAATGATAAAATATGTGCTTCTTTGTACCGCACTATGTATAATCTTCATGAAAAGGGTATTTTACATTGTCAGTGGATCGAGAAAGTAAAATCTACTTTGAATAATCTTGGTTGTTCTGATTTTTGGATAACTCAGAATGTTGCAAATTTTAATAATTTTAAATATGTAATAAAATCACGATTACGTGATCAGTTTTTACAAGTATGGAATAGTGATGTTTTTGATTCTGCTAAGTGTTTTAAACTATAGAATATATAAAACTCAATTTAAATTAGAACATTATTTACTATGTTTACCAAGAAATTTAGCAATTGCTCTCTGTAAATTTAGATGTCTCAATTCTAATATTCCTATAGAGAAAGGTCGCTATTTTGGTATTGAAAGAGAAAATAGAACATGCTCACTTTGTAATCAGCAAGAAATAGGTGATGAATTTTCATTATATTTTTAAATGTACTTATTTTAATCATGAAAGACACAGGTATATCAGTAACTATTATTCAAGGTTTCCTAGTATTTTAAATTTTCAGGCTCTTATGTGTAGCGACAACAGAAATACTTTATTTAATCTAGCCATTTTTGTCAAAGCTATAATGCTGAAATTTCAATAAGTCATCTTCCTTATTTACTTATTTACTTCATGCCATGTTTGTATTATTATTATTTGTTTTGTTGATTGTTCACTCTTATGCCCTTAAGGGCCATGAGTTTTGTTTATAAAAAAAAAAAAAAAAAAAAAAAAAAAAAAAGTCAATGAAGTTCAACATATTTTTAACTCTTTTGGCTGTTGTGGTTATTTTCCCGCGCATTTGAACTCGAACCGTGCATTATTCTACAACTCACAATTGATATCTTTTCCTATATCATTTATAATTTTTCATTTGTTTTCATTTTAAAATTCAACGAGAAATAGTTAGTATATGGATATACAAGCTAACCTTTAATCGAATTCTCCTCACAGTTTCTGCCTGTCCAGTGAGATGTACAATTACAAATGTAAGCACCTTGCGTATTTATACACATTCCTGAATGTTTACAAGGATTAGTTAAACATTCGTCGACATCATCTGAGCAACTTGGACCTTGCCAACCAGATGGGCACGAACAGCTATAGGAACCTGCACTGTTTAAACAAATTTCATACGGTTTGCACGGCTTTGTGTCACACTCATCAACGTCTATGTCACAGTTGTCGCCCTTCCATTCATCTCGACATAAACACAGCTTTCCTCTGCCCTTCTTCTTGCACATTTGGTTTGGCCCACACATTTGACTTAAGCAAATTGATGGAAATAATAGGAAAGTACTTGAGTGATATATATCATAAGTTATCTTAATATAAATGAAACGACCGAAAATGATTCAGATTAAGCACTTTTGCGTCTCCTATAGTAAAATATTGTTCATGCAATAACAAGTAAATAAACTATGTAAAAACAATATTTTTGGTGAAAGACTAATCTGTTAAAATCTTTCATACTTACTCATTTAGACATTGATTCTCACACATGTCTCCCATCCATCCTGGCATACACTTCCGAAAGTTGATGTCAGGATTTGTTTTATTTTCACAATGATTGTGTACACCATTTCTCCATCCTTGCAAACACAAACATCTGAAAAAATGCAACTATTAGTTTTAAAACGAAGACTGTAAGAATCACAATTTTATAAGATAATACAGTAACGCTGGCAGTGTCACAAATACCTGAAGTTAATTGCAGGCCATTTTTTCTAATGAAATACCAATAAAGCTTCTCACCTAAACAATTGATGAATAATG
Source organism: Ruditapes philippinarum (assembly GCF_026571515.1). NCBI lineage: Eukaryota > Metazoa > Mollusca > Bivalvia > Venerida > Veneridae > Ruditapes > Ruditapes philippinarum. The sequence goes on along the minus strand of NW_026867299.1, from coordinate 103,643 downwards.
TGTTTATTGTAGTAACTTTAAAATGAAAGCATTCTATTAAACTTACTATAGAAATGATGCGTGTATATTGAATACTGAAACAAAGGTAACTAGTATCCATCTTTCTCATCGCCATTTTAAGAAAACCCCTAGCATAACATAAATAAGTTTATGCTCAATTCATATCGTTCTTACCGCCAACTACCAAATGTATTTTCGCATTTGCCACGGTGGTAACAAGGATTTCCAAATTTACATTCGTCGAAATCATACTGACAATCATCACCCTGGAAACATAATTTAATAGTTAAAATATCATGACTCGACAAAGTGACAACTGCAAAAAACTCTTATAATAATAATAAATACTGTTATTTATATTTAATATAAGTAGCCAGTACAATCTTTGATGTACTGTTGTAATAAAAAAGTAAGTAAGTTATCATGTAAAATAGTGTTGTTTCCTACACACCTCGCTAACGTTTTACTTATGCAGATTATATATGTATATGTACTGGTGATACATGTATATACATGCAAAATATATATATACAGTTAAATCATGAAGATGTCTCTTTAATCTTACGATATATATGTCATTGTAAAATATAATAGACAAAATAACAATGAAAGGAGAGAATAATTCAACTAAAGGTTAGCTCGTTAACTCATATACTAACTATTTCTTGTAAGACCAAGCTTTATTTTTAGAAGGAAGTAAACTCCAACATATGTTACATGATATGCTTCTTAAATTTTTACTTTCACCTGATGACATTATACAGTACATGTTATATCTATGCCGTAGAAGCAAATATGTATTATTTATGACATTCATATGTTAATAAAGCTGTTATATTGTAAAACTGCTCAAGTGCTTTTAGTACGAAACATAATTAAGACAATTGTGTCTGAAGAACTTTGAATGTTTCAGACTAAACATCAGAATGGCAATCCACCATTATATGATGTATATCCATTTACGCAGTAACAAAGAAATTTCAAAATAACACAAGAATCGTGCAAAAGCTATGGCCGAAACGAGTAATCCAGTAAGTAACAGACCAAAATATCTTATAGAAAATCAAATTAAGCAAATACAGCTGCTGTGATATTATATTTACCCAGTAAAACCTAATATTTCCAGGAAAATGTAAAAATTTAGAGATCATTCCCGAGAATGATGACATGACTAAAGTTTTGAAGGCCATTTTTGTGTTTCGTCTTTATTAATAAGTAAATGTACATTTATTGTTTTGATATTCAGTATATATTAGACATTTGTTAAACTATTAGTGTTATATAATAGTAAAATGAAGCATATAAAATATGATTCAGTACTTTTATGAAGTTACCAGCGTAGCTGCGGTGCATCATTCAGAAAATGGGTGCTAGCTTGTAAAATTGTTTTCAATCTAATAAAGGTTAGCTCTAAATAACGCCCCGCTTTTAGATCTAACCGTGACCAAATACGAAATCATTTCTGGCGACCTTTCCCACAGCCAATCATCGGCGAGATTTCATAATTTTAAAAGCAATGTGGTTTTTAATATTAACCCTGGGAAAACCCAATACTGAATATGCATTTTTCATGATTTCGAGAAAACACATGGCGTTGTCCATATAGCCACATAGCTTGCCCATTAAAATTTGTCTCTATTATTTCAAGTGTTAAAAATTACTTTAAACATTTTTTCTAAAAAAGACAACAATTTGTTAAACTTCCACGGATAACGGTATTTTAATACTTCTTCTTATGCGTATGTAAAAATCGCTTTCATTGCATAGCGAAAAATAGCTTTCTCGAGAATCCGAATTATAAAGAAGGCGAAACATATATGGTCGTCATCAGATCTAAATAATAGAAATAAATAGATCTGAACTTTAGTCAGATTGAATCGGTATCAGTCGCATTTCAATGTTTTATGGCAAATGTTTCATGTTTACCGAATATAAGAAATAATAATGTAATATATACGTTATTGTTTACAAACATAGCGACAACGTTCAAATTTCTCAGGAATAATCTTAAAACCACGTTCAATAACCGTACGTGCTTATCAATTTCATTTAATGTACTATAAAATATATTGGTTCATTTACTTAACGTGGTGTTCATAGAATTGTTCAAGTCTGCGTTATTTTTGCACAATTCCCGCGATATTTTCACATTCCTGCGTTACTATAATCAGTCATCGACATGTTGATATTTTTGTGGCAAGTAACTGCTCATTCTGAGGCCCCCGATGGTTTTTGCGCGAAAATTACCATCCATGTATCCCTAAAATCTCATTTATTGATTTCTTAATGCGCAGTTAAAGTAGATGACACAAAAACTCACCATAAATGTCATTCTCGTTATATATTCAAAATATCGTGAAAGGCTTAAATTTCAACGCGAAATAGCTGAGATAAACAAGCAATTTGTCCATTTGTAGCCGTCATTGGTTTCGGATGATAACATCATATCGGTCGATGTACAATTACGGTTATATACGTTTGACGTGAATGTGTCTCATGACATATATTTACCTATTTTTGTATTACCGCATTTAAGAAGTATTATAATACTGCACGTTTGTAACGTCGCTTTTCATTGGATAATCGTGAGGTTTATATAGTTTTATATACACAGCTGTTGTCGATTCATAAAGAAATCTTACTTTTTTCTCTAAAAAATGATGCTTGCAGTATTATAAATTCATTATACAGGTTATATGGCCCTATATAAAAGGCTATTTGTAAATATAACTCAAGCCGCTAGGCGAGGGTTATATTGCAAACAACCGTTTATATAGGGCCATATAACCTGTCAACAATCTTTATACCAAATAGTGTTTGTATCGCTACATAAAAGAATGCAGAATGAAGAAAATAAGAAAACAAGTATAAAAACCTTAAATCCGTGATGGCATTGACATGCCGTGCCACTGTCTGTACATAATGCATTGTTCAAACATTTGTATATTCCACATTGTGTATAGTTGTGTGATGTAGTGGTGCTTGCATGCAGCCAAATCTAATACAGATACATCAAACATATCAGTATGATTAGAAGAAAATAAATATAACTATACATATTGTGCTAAACAGAAAAACAAAAAATTATTTTTAAATAAATAAAAATATTTGACTAATTTTGGTGCTGATAATCAATATAAAATATGTAGTTCTTACCTTTACGTCACACTTTGTATCAATGCAATCACTAATTTGCCGTGAATGTTTTTTTTTTTTTTTTAAAAAAACGGCTTATTTCAATTTGCAGTATCTTTCGGCGTTTCAGCCTTCTTCAGCAGCATTTATTTTACAAAAAACCTGTTCTTTTTATTGATATATTTTTTTCAATATGTAACCTTAAGTTAATTATGCTGATACCAAAATTGTGGAATTTATGGAGTTTGTTGTTCTTTTTTTGTTTTTTTTTTTTTTTTGTTTTTTTTTTCTTAAATATTATTTTCATCATTTCAACACTGCACAGGATTTTTAAGTTATGTACTAAAACACCATTTTATGTTATTTATAGTTCACTTCAACCTTTCAGCTACTTACTTAAAAATATCTGGATTTGAATGAGTCTGTACATTAGGGATAATGAATAAGTGCAACATCCCTCACGCCCCTTATACCGGCTTGAGCGGAACTCAATTTTCAACGCTTAAAATGCTAAAATCAATGATCCCGAAGGACCAGAAAAATAACACTGAACAGAGTATGGGGCACATTTTTCGGCTGCCACACAGCACGTGACACCTACTGTTGTGATGTATAAATATCTGAAAAAGTAATTCCTCGGATGCGTTATAACCAGCAAAATTACATGAAAATTGCAGACTCAATTTAAAAGTATCATATAAATACTTATAGTCTTTTTTAATAAAACATAAAATATGCTAATGACAATATTTACTTTACCTCATTAAAACAAAGCAATATTACAACATATTCAATCAACATTTTACAAAAGTCCTTTTTCAGAAAAATAAAATAAATTCATGTATATTTCAGCGTTAGTCCAATACTGTTTGCCGTTAACGTTTTGGTAAGCAATAAACTGATATTGAAGGTTTAAAAGATTATATGTTCCGTGTAGGGAATCATTGTCTATCAATTTTTAATCTTTATTAAACATTTCACACATTTGTTGACATTTACAAGACTAAATCCGAGAGTAAATGTTTATTCAATGATTAATTTTCAAAATTGTTTAAGATATTTTTAATTAAAATTCCATCTTTGTAAAACGTGTCATATAGAAGACCAAAGTCATTCCAATGATACATTTAAAAATTTGTTTAGGCTTGACACGAAGGCATATTTATAGAATTTACAAACGATATTCTCAAAATTTTAAATTAATATTTGTTTTGTTCTTGTGCCGGTGGAGTTTCTTTGGATTTTCTTTTCTTTTTGTGTATGTGTTGTTGTTGTTTGTTTGTTTTTCGTTTTATTTTTTTTGTTTCATCATACTTTGTGGATGGATCAAATATTCCTGTTTGAATATTGCGGAATCACCATTACGCATACTACCGCCGTGAACAGTTCCCCTCCATTATAGTTCGGTCTGTACCGGCAGCCGGTGTAAGATTCTTATAATATAAATCATTTGAATGATTAATCATTGACAATTGTACTCCTTGTGATTGATGGTTCTGTACGAAAATGGCTCGTGTCATAAATACAGTAATCATTGATTGATTCTCTTCTGTCACTAAAACGTGAGTACACGATACCTGTACTTCGTTTATTATACTTACATAATGATTTTATTATTTCAGGGTTTCTGTCCTTGCTACAGAATTTCGTCACAGTCACCTGTCGACGTCAAAACTATCTAACATCAGCATGCAAATTTTCATTTATCAAGATGCTATGGTTTGAATCATTGATCAATAAATGTCTTCAAATTTTCAGGATTTTATGTCATGATCTTGTATTATCAATTGTTCTTTTGGCGTCAATTAAACGTCATGCAACTTTAAAGAAATTAATTTTCATTCTTATGTATTTCGGAATATTTTGTTTTTTAATTTAAAAGTCACATGAATTAATTGACATTTCTCATTTTAATATATTGCCAACCGTTTTCTGTAAATCATAAGGGCAAATTACCAGTTACCTGTTTGCAATGTCAATTCTCATTATTTACGTGCACATGTGTTTGAGACGTAGCAAGATCTTTTGATGACCTAGAAGATACACCAGTTTTAAGAATTTTATAGAACGGAAATACGGAAAATTTAGGAGAACTGTCACAAAAAGTATCTAAATGTTTACTTAGAGGAATTTGTCTTATCGATGGATCTCCATGATTTTCGTATTACATTTTCTTAGTTTATCTGTTTGACCAATGTAAATATTCACTGCAACCATTTCATAATAAAAATACAGACAGAATATATTCAATAGACTAACTTAATATTTTGATTTGTCCAGCTAACAACGTAGATACAAACAAACTTTTACAGTAACAGCTTCTAAAATAAGCAAAATAGGTTGACTTATCTATTGTGACAGGTAGAGCACCTTGAAACTATAACGGTAAAAGTTAGTTTGTACCTACAGATTAGCTGGGAAAATCCCACGTTTGCCGAATTAAAAAATTGAAGACTTAAGCATATCTAAATTTAAGTCACCCGTGATCAATATATTATCAATATAAGTATCAAATGCTAACCCTATAGAATTCTCAATATTTGTCATAACAAGTGAAGAAGAGTTTGGCGGTCTGTAAAATGTGCCAAAAAGGATTTTTTTAAGGAGAAGTTCAATCCATATACTTTCTACCCCCTGAATTCCTAAGTCCGTTCTTCTGTGAGCTGGAAGGTGGTTTTTAACATAAACAAGTACACCTCCATGGTTATCTAAACGTTTTTTTTTTTGTTTTGTTTAGTTGTAAATATATCGCCTTTTAATATTGAATCACATATACCACATCGGGGAATGTCGCATTTGTATAAATAAGAAAAAAAATTGTTTCCTTTAAATTTAGACTTAATCAGCAAAAGTTTTGAATGAGAGAGCAGGCATTTACACTTTATTATTTCTGTTTTGTTTATAATTCTCCTTAGATCGTGATCGCTATTTAAAATTTTAAAATTATTCTTAAGCATTCAAAAAAACTTCCCTATTCATTGAATTATGTGTAAAAATGTATGTTAGATAGTTTTATTGTAACGTTCATTGATGTTTACCAAAAACAAATGCAATGCTTTTATGATCTTTAAAGGATATTTTCTTTAATAAGAATACCTGCAAGCTCCTTCAACTGAAATATAAGGTTAGCATGATCTAACACTATTGCACATAACGTAAATGCTAAGCAAATAGAAATATTTGTTTTTGTGTGCTTATGGTGACAATATTTGTAGTCTAAATATTGCTTATATTCAGAGTCCGTAAAGTAAATGTCTGTTAAAATTGGTGTGCTTTGTTTAATAGTCATGATATTTAAGAAAGTGATATCTGTCCTTTGGGAACTTTATATACAGAAATAAATGAGCCGTGTCATGACAAAACCAACATAATGGGTCTGCGACCAGCATGGTTCCAGACCAACCTGCGCATCCGCACAGTCTGATCAGGATCCATGCTGTTCGCTATCAGTTTCTACTTGTTATAGGGTTTGTAAGCGAACAGCATGGATCCTGATCAGACTGCGCGGATGCGCAGGCTGGTCTGGATCCATGCTGGTCCCAAACTCATTATGTTGGTTTTGTCATGGTGCGGCTCAAATTTCACCTGCAAACATATGATTTAAGCTGAAATATAAAGCAGACATTCTGATACCTTTTACATGGGCCCCTTATATAAGTAGTACAGTTATCATCTTTAATATACATGTATCTTTTATTTTCTCTGTCAGTAGTTTATCAAGAAAGCCAGTAACTAGAGAAGCATAAATATTGGCGCATATTTTATACCCATGACTATACCTTTAGCTTGCTTACATAATTAACATTTAAATACAAAATATATATATTGTTCTCTAAAATAATATGGGTGTTTATCAAACCTAAAGAATTAACTTTTATGGCGAAATCATGAGGAATATTTATATAAAGACAAACAATATCAAATGAAGCCATTCGTGCACATTCAGATATCGGAATAAATCTTAGGGAATCATGTCATCTTTTATGATAAGAAAAGTTTAATTAAAATATCAAGAGGACAACAAAATGACTACTTTTACAATGAGGTCCAGCAACAATAGGCCGTAGTTGTAAATCTGCTGAATTGAACATTTGTATGTATTTAGCATTATTTTCATTACATAATGTTTGAATAATATCACTTTTATGATTTTTGTTCAGACCATGATCAGTGCTTGTTTTGCTATCAAATTCTAGCATGTATTGCTTCTAACGGCAACACTGTAATTACAAGCCAATTACATCCAGTGAACACGTTATGCTTATGTCTTATGTACGCAACAGAACACAACATAGAAAAATTAGATAAAGTAATGAATATGTTGTGGGTTCAGTCATTTCAAAATCTTTACATATGACAGAAAAACATTTCTTTTTCTCAGTTCGTACATAAGGGCGTTTTTATCAAGACATATTTGTCAATATGGTTATATTGAAAAAAAAATAATAACGTAGTAGTACAAAGCTAAGAAATTTGATAATAGTAACACTATGACAATAATGCACATTTTTTTAATTAAACTAAACATATAAGACAATGATAGAACATAATCAATGATATGACTTTGCTACCAGACACTGAGCAAATAATGTTAGCAAAGCAATGGTAACTGTATTCCATGTCTTACTTATCTGTGATTTTCTTTAACGAACACATTGAAATTTATTTCACAGTTATGGAAATTGTATTATATCTAAATAAAACAGATTTCAAATTGTTCAGATCATCATATAAAAATACATATGAAACTACTTGTTCAGAGTCCTTCTTCAACTTTTGAATCTGAGGTCCATGTCCATTTCCTGGATAGTATGACATGACATGGCCAATATCAATTTTATTGTTTGTAACATTATGTTTGCTACCGCAGTATATTTTACAAGGCACATTTGACTTGAGATTCCCGTCCGAATTTTACATATTTACAACATTAACTGATGTTAACTCTAGTTTCATGCAGGATTCTTATACAATTGAGAACCTCTTTGGCACTCTTCAAAACAACTGACATAAATAGAAGCACAATTGCTCTGACAAACGACTTCGCCATTTTTATTCCGACTGTTCCTTAGTTCACATAAATCTTCACATGATCTAAGCTTCTCATCAATGTCCGAGCTACACCCCCATTCACAGCCTTGTTTTTCTTGTTTATGTTGAAGTTTGTTGTTTACTGCCAGACAAAGATGTGACAGAACAACTATAAACACCATCATGAAGAGATGATTTACGCTCTGAAAAAATAAGATACTTATAATCATAGCAAACCATTCAAAAACTCATGTATAAAAGTACAAAGTTATTACGATAAAATTTAAAAAAACGCAACAAGATATTCGCCTCTCAAAGATAAGAATGTTTCTAGTTCCAAACATATCATCTGCTAGATAAAATCATTTCAAGTTAAATGTTTTAGTCCAATAAATATATGCGCAACTATGTATTACATATTATATTTTCTGCTTAATCGTTTTTCTTTTTCCAGATTTCTTGTGCATGCATGTAGAAATAGTATCAAATTTGTGTAACTTATCAAATTTATCAAAGTCGTTATATATAAAGTAATAGTACCTCCATATCTAGCTTAAACATGACAAGATATATCCGTCAAATGGAAAAAGTCCTTTATTTAATAAGTAGTGATCGCAAACAATAATGTTGTTTTCATAGATAAATCAAAAATGTTATGATTTTATTCAAAGGTAATTCTGATATAAACTGATATAAACTGTTACGAGCTATACTGTAAAAATGTATTTCGATAGTGCTTTTGACGTAACCGTAAATACAGTTATTACCCATTCTGTATCCACGTATTGTCATAGCAATAATAATGATGTCAACGATAGAAAGTTGTGTTATTACATCATTTAGCGTTCATTATCACCCAGTGTCAAATGGTTCAGTGCGTTGCGTAGTTGTACTTTTAAATCTTATAACGTGATCTGATGGTGAATTAGAAATAGAATACTTGCACAATCAAACAAAGCGTATTGTTGTAGCACACTTCCTGTTTTCTTACAATAGAAAGTTGGATTACATATGCTAATTCATTGTCATGAAAAGTGTGCACGCTGACAAATTTAAGGCAAAAAATAATGCATGTAAAAGTTGGATTTAAATTTTTTAAAGGGAAGGTAACACATCAGTCATTAATTATCCTGTATATGATGTTTTCTGATGGTTTAATTAGACTCAAACTTGTCGTCTGCTGATACTTTATTCTTCTTTCCGAATTGAAATAATTGTTATCAAAGGATGTTCTGCTGAAAACCTTTGCATAACATTGCATTCATTGATAAACAGAAGCGTTATTTACAAAAAAACAAATCGGGCAAGGTCACGTTTTACGATACTTTAATGTGAATTGTAGAATATAAACGTCAGATGCTAGCCTTGTACTTTACGCATGATATAACGGCTGCAAGCATATCGTTTCGCATTAAGCTATGCATTTGTTTCTGCAAAACTTAATATTAAACAAAACACATTTTGTTCCCCGCGATTGGTTTGCATTTTAATTACATTTGAGCTTGTTCCCCAACTAAAAACGTTTCTTGCCACGGTCTGAAACTTAGTTATGAGAATATATCTTTTTATTTAGTCCTAAAACCGTTTTATAGACAACGAATTAGAAATATTTAGTGCTAAAACTTATTTTTTAAAAGAAATTATATAAATTATCGCTTTTGTTATGGCTGTTACCAAAGTACAATGAGATTAATGTAAAGTATTGATGCTACACGGGCATCCAACTCTATTCAACTGTGATACGTTTTTCGCCTTTGTTTTTCCTTAATTCTTTTGCGCTTCTAAATACTTCTACGTGTTATGGTAAATGGTAAATGGTAAAAATAGCTTGTTTCTGTAACATATACAATACAGTATCTCACACAAGTATTACAAAAACAATATTATTGTGATAACATCTTAAAAAGCAAAGAAAAAAGACACAAATGATTATAATTAAATTTAAGTTCATCCTAATAAACATTCTTGGAATTCTGAAGAAAATTGTTTTAAACAAAGGATAAAAGACATTTTTCAATGGATATCTGCGAATAAACAAAACAGGAAAGAAACATCACATAATATAGTATGCATAGAAATATAATAATAGTTACAATAAACAAACACTTCTTCATTCTGTGTCAAACAATATACATTGAACTATAATGAATTTTTCTTATTTAAAACTAGTATACAATTCATATATTCTTCACAACCGTTTATTTATTGAAAAAAAAGTTACAAGTTTGTTCTGTTATTTAACTTTTCGTTATTTTGAAGTTTTATATTATATATTCATGTGACGGGAAGGTGGTGAAATTCAAATAAAAAATATTACAATTGCTGCACAAAAAAAACTTCTTTTAAATATTCCAGTTTGTGAAAGTAAAACAAAACTTTTTTTCCTCTTAGTTTGAAAAAATTAACAATATCATTTATCATACCTACCATTTTGGTGGATGTTTCAGCGATATAATCATTAATTTATCCAGTTATTGTCGTATTTAAAATAACTAATAATAAGTCCTTGTTGTATTTGTTATTATAAAGTATCAGTTGACAGTCAATATTTTGCGTATTTTCTATGTTCTTTTTTATTGCTGACCACCTCTATAAACAACGTGAAATTAAACAATTAAAAAAATTTACTTGTTAAATATTTCACCAAAATAAATGTTAAATATTTTCCATTGTATCAAACAAATTTGAATTTTACTGTCACCCTTAAGGGCTCGAATGTAACGAAAGAATTAGATTACTCCGACCGTTCGTCAATTACCTTATATACTCGTATACATATTAGATACATTGTATCATAGTTTGGAGACCTTTCTGTTGAAAATGTGTCAGGGTTAAATCGTATACATATACATGCACAGTGCGTTAACTGGAGTGCGGGTATTAGTTACCCGCACTCCAGAACATGCCCATTGATTGGCTCATTTTTGCTGGGGTTTACATATTGTGACGGCAGAGAAAGGGAAAGCGACAGAAATGTCATATTCAGATGTTCGTTCATTGGTTCATTTTTGCCGGGGTTTCATATTGTGACAACAGGGAACGTGCTTTTATGTTTGACTATGATACAAAAGAGAAAGAACACCAAAACACTCGGCAATCTGATTAATACTCGGGGGCTACGCCCCCTCGTACAAATCAGATAGCCTCGTGTTTCGGTGCTCTTTCTATTACTTAACACACTGATAACGTTCTATATGAAAGTAATCACGTAAAATACTTCAACATTCACTAACTGGTACTGTCAAATGATAATATATACAGTAAGTCTCACTATTAAGGTACATAAGTTGAGATCCTGAGATTATTTTTTATATAGATATATCCGTGTTAGTTGTATAACGTGACAACTCATTGACCTGTACACCTTATCACCTCAACAGACATAATGAGATGTTCTTGTATTTCAACTTGTAATGTGCGTTAAATCCAAATGTATAAACTTCCGACTGTTACGATCAGAATGTATGATTAAAATACGATACACAATAAATGCAGACTTAGCCGTTAACGTGAATAATTTAGCTTAAATGAAGCAAAAGTTTGTTTTCGTGTTTAAAACATGTGGCTAATGAGAATACTGGCCTGTACGTTTACCGCTACCTTGTGATGTTCTGACGGCTTTACGATCATATCGACATTTATCTTGTATATAAATGAGATAGAAATTCCCTTCGGCTTATAATTTTTGTATATTTTCTATTGTTTTCTTTTAATAGGTTCACTGAAAAGCCACAATTAATATGCATACCATAAATGAATTTAATGAATACTAATATCAATTGTATACCTTTAACATCGATAGGTAGAAATGTAGACTTAAAAAAAGGAGACAATCTGCGTGCTTTTGAAATATCAAAACAATAGACTTTAGATTTAAATACAGTATATAGTCATGTTATATATTTATCATGTTTTATGATAATTATTGAGGTAAATGTAAAAGTCTATGATCATGGCTAATGCTGGACGCATGCCTTAAGCAAGAAATGTTCACCAATATCTTAGTACAGTAACTCTTTTATTATAGGACCATATTGAAACTATTCAGTGGTCGTAGTGTTCACTCCGGATCACAGCAGTTAGCCACATTTACCAGAGTACAGCTCAGCCACCGTATCGTTTCTGGGCAGACTGTCAAACTGTTTACCAGTATAAGTTGCCTCAATATTCGCAAGGAACTGGAACTTCTGTACATGCCAGGGCAGAGGTACAATGCGAATGACTATAGGAAAGATTTCATGATCAACCACAACGAAAGTGACCTGAACAGTCCGGAATCGAACCTGAGTCGCTCGATTCACAGTCAAACGCTCTACCTACTGAGCTATCCGGATGGCTCTCTTTTCATTAAAACAAAGCACAACGCCTTTTGTAATTTAAACGGAAAGAACCTGTTAAAATCAATGATTAACAACCAGGAAGGGGATGAACTTTAAAAAAGACATTTAGAACGAAATTTATTAACCCCAACCCCCTCTGTACCTGCGCCTCCTGTACTTTTGAATATACATGTACATTACGATTACAAATTCATACAGCTAAAATAAGGGTATAGAGAAGCCCACAATTTGTCTGTTCCGATTGGCCAAAGTTATTTTAAAATTATATTTGTGTTTCTTATCGGGAAATATGTCATCTATATAATAAAAGTGTATTCTACTGTTAAAAGTGTTTTGTTAATCAAAACTGCACATCTAACCCCATTTCAAAATATAATTCCAGATGTATGCTCTACTGATGATTTCCGATTTTAAGATAGTTGTTCCTTTTATAGTCTGTCGTCGGTGTAAATAATTCGTTATTAACTTGCGTCAATGCCACTTAGTGTTCCCATGATTTCATGTGCGTGTCAGAGTTTTCAAATAATAACAACCCTTTGTTACACGTGAAGTATCATATGTTTCCCTCAATTTACCAATTTACAGTCTTCTCCCTGAAAGAAATCTAAAATATTACCATGCGTAATTTTATTGAAAAATTAGTATATTAGTAACAATACACTGCTGCTTTTATACACATTATGTTCAGTGCGGTTGACTGTCAGTAACTTTGTCAGAAGCTTGAACATGTCTATAATCAATTGCAGGAGAGAATTGTCAAGCTATTATTGACAATAGATAATCTACTCACATTAGAAATCTTTAAATAGATATTTTTTCACAAAGTGACACTAGCATGAAATAACAACATATAGAGGATATTGAATAAATATAGGTTCAATACTAAATTAATTGAACTCGTTGAATAAAGATAGATTTTGCGAGCTCTGGTGAGCTCGTTGACAAACATAATATTATTTTATTGAACGGGTTCAATTAATTCAGTAATGAAGCTACACGAATATAATATTTTATTTATTACATATCCAAAATAGAAGTGTTAACAGTAAAATTAAATCACTTTTTCATTGACTCGATTACAGTGTGACGCGTCTTTACGCTCAGTTTGCATAATGAAAATGACGTCACCTCAAAATATATGCACGATCGTGTAATACTATTTACGAAGACGCAAAAGCGGCACGGGCATGTCGTCGGCTTACTTTTAAAATGTCCTAACTGCCAAAATGCTATTTTGAGAAAAACGACTTTAAACATTTTGCATCTAACTATTTTTTTCCACGTGACCCCACTGAATTGAAAATTATCCCACATGTATATTTAGGATCTTAATGCGCACAAAAGGCGTTTATTTTTCTTTCTGGAGAAAGACTGAGAGTAAATATGAAAAAAAAATATTTGAGATAGAGCAAAATGTCAAAATATTTCTTAAAAAGTCACTCTAAAAGTGCGTCATTGGAGATAGAGCAAAGTAATACCAAAATAAAATGAAGGAGCCAGAGATACGATACTTTAATGGTAAAAAATATTACATTCACAGGCTGTTTTAACCTTTACAATGCACTTATTATGCTTGTCCGTATGTGCAATTAGATTTTATTTAAAATCATATCAAGCCTTCGCAATAATTTTTAAACGCAAATGAGCGACTGGATGTTTCTTTTTATAATACATGTAATAGTATAAAACTTGCTAAATAAGTATTGGGAAAATAAATTCAGAAAACCGGCCTAAACGTAACGTAATGCATCGAACCTAAAGTGTTAAGACTTTATGATATTGGTCCCCAGATATTTAGTCACAACAAATTAAACAATTTATAACTGTTTATCTAACTTTATCATAACTTTTGTAACATGAATAAATATGACTTCTTGTCATGACAAATAGAAATTGATATCTTAAACATAAATACTGATCGTAAGTTGCGTAACAAAGAAACATATCTTAATTATAGACAAATATAGATATAAATCATATAAAAGGTATAAAACTGTCTTTATATTTGCATATACAGCATGTTTCTTTGCAAAATCTCAATGTATTAACATAATTATACAACTGACATTAATGTAAAATGTCTGTATTAAACAAAAACCATAGAACAGCGTCTCGTCATACCGTGAAAAAAAATTCATGAAAGATTTGAATTTTCTATTATCTAACATTTTTTTCAATGGACTAAGGTTAACATTATTAAAATGTTATTAACTTTCTTTAACAATGTAAGAAAAAATCTGCAATGTAGTAGTCATTAATATTAAAAGTACATCAGCTATTCATGTTGCTTGCAGTTTTAAACATAAATGCAACAATAACATGAATCAAAAAAGAAAATATATTCCAATGTCTCATCATAACATTGAATTTAGTAAATTCTCAAACATAATATTAATCTCCTGTATATGAGTATTTGATAAATTGTCTTATAGAATAATAATATGATCAAATTCCTATGATGTCTATTTGCGTAATACTATAACACTTGCACTTATAAAGGTTTATATTTTGCACAGACTTTTCATGAACATGCGATCCTCTGTCGGCATAAATCGTAGCATGGTTTCTATATCTTTTTTTCTTGTCATCAGACAAACCCTTTCCACATTTTAGAATTTTAGGCAAAGGAAGTAGGTCTGCTTTACAAGATAACCTTGTTGTCCTTAGAATTGTCGCCTCTGTGTACTGAACATCAAATGACTCTTTAAAAAACACTTGAAACGGCAATCAGTTCACTTATTTCAATGCTTTAACTCTTGTAAATGGGACAGAGTTAAATGTGAATTTCTCTGCAACCGCTCGATAGTCAAAAATCACTTCATTTTTTAGTTGTATGATTACGGTTTTATCCGGACGGACTTGCTTAAGTTTCCTAATTAGACTTAGAGGACTAGTACTGTAAATTTCTTAAACTTTCAGCTTTTTCTCTATATGTGAGTGAATGTTATCAATTTCCTGAATACTGGAATGCCCAGGAGTACAAAATTTCTGAACAATTTCAACCACTTCAGGATTATTTTGTTGAAATAGTTTTAAAGCAGTGGTCATCATGCTGTTCCGGTTTTGTGGTACACAACTATCAGACCACAACGTTATTTTCTTAACATGAGGATGAGCCTTCAAAGCGTTTTCTAAAATAACTGTTACAGCACTAGCAATTTCATTAGATCCTCGTCCAGCGACTTGTTCATTCCATATAACATTATATCCAACTTTGTCTAGAGAGCAGTGACCAGTCATATTAAAAACATTGAGCTTACGTTTATAGAAAAAAATTGATACATTACTTTTTGGACATGTTAAAACGTTTTCCATATCAAAGCAAATAACCATCTCATCAGGGTGAATATTTTTCCTATCGTTTTCACGTTCCTCTCTTGTCAGCTGCTTATCCTGAATGTGTCTTTCATGCTTAAGAGTCAAAACGTGTGTTTTTTCAATTGCTGCCGTGTATTCTTCACGAGCGTCGCATCTATCCTTGTTCGGTTTTTGGAACGCTAAATTAAAGTCCTTCTTAAATATTTGTCTGTAAGCATTATTTGTTTCAGGCCTAACACCATCAGAAACGCATTTATCTTGAAACAGTCTGTACATTTGGGAAACACTTAAATTTGGTTCCAAGTATTCCTTTGATGTAGATGCCCTACAATAGTGAGAAGGCACCCTTGGGAAGGAATTTATATGTTCTCGGATATATTATCTTGCTGTGGCAGATATCTTTGCTATTCTTGCTTGACCTCTGCAGTCACTGTAGCCATTAGCTTTTGCAATTTTCTTATAGAAGTACTCTATCCTTTTAGCACTTATATCCAGTGTGCCTGTGTAAAACTCCCGACAAACTCTAACTCTGTCAATCCCTTTAACTAGGTAATATTGAAAAGTGTATCTCCTTCTAGATTCTAATGACTTGGTTTTTTGTCTTTCTTTTGTTACTTTGTCTGTTGTGTTCGCGTAAAATGTATTTTTTTCTCAATCGATTAAACTCCAAAATTCATCAAATATTGCCTTCCGATTATCTGCGGAGAAATACTTTGAACATTTATATCTACACTTTCCTTGACAGTCTTTAGTAGTTTTAACTTCTCGGTATCTCATTTCTTTTCCCTGTACATTCACATATGCCTGTCCACTTTGTCGCAACCTTTTCCTTACATTTTCCTTCCATATGCTTTCATCTCTAACACGTTTTCTACTTCTCGACTCAGCCGATGTAGTATCTTCAGTGGCACTTTTCGCTGATAGATTATTATCAGTAACATTATTTTTAGTGTCTTCACCTGTTTCACTATTATCTATAATGTTTGCCAACAGATCTTGACCAATATTTATTCCACTGTAATTTTTTTCATTTTTCTTTATGCCAACGATACTGTGTATCGTTTCATTTCTTTGAACAGTATTACTTTTTTCATTATTATTAACATCTATAATAGTGTCGGTTTTACTATTTTCTAGCAAATTGTTTGTATGTAATACAATACTACTATCTTCAATTTGTTCAGATTCGTTATTATCACAAATAATCACTACTATTTCTTGATCGATTTCAGTTTGTATAGCGTCGCCATGTTTTTCTACTAAGGCAGTACTTTGCGAATTACACTCTTCAGTATTTGTAGAATAAACTGAAACACTGTCATCTAAACTGTCATCACAGTCATCTAATCCACTGACGTCGCATAAAGTATCTAACATCTCTAAAGCTTCTAAAGCGGTGTATCTTGAATAACTCATTTTATTTATATGTGGAATGAACAGTCAATGAAATAATCCCTTATTTGGTAATTGAAGTCATGAGTGTTTACATTTCTATTGAGAGAGAGACTGAAAGTTAGGAGACTACCAAACAGCTTCGAAGTATTTAACCTGCATTCTTTTAAGTCAAACTGTATTCCGCATGCATCCAAATCTGTCACAGATTTGCCGTAGAGTGTACTCGGTTTTATATCGGTGAAAGACAAATCAATTTGATCTAATCGTTTACAATTCTTAAAAACAATAAAATATTCGTCCCTCAACTTACTGCAACCACTGAAGTAAATGATTTCAACATTTGGAGTATATTTCAAAAATACAGATTGTTGATATTTGAATATCAGGTAGAGAAATCCAATGAAGTTGTGTGCGGAGCATCGAATTGTGCTTAAAGTAAATCTGAGCAATGTAACCTTACATGTGATATTATGCTGTTTTTTGGACTTTTTTTTTGTTTTTTTTTAAGCTGTAAAAGTAAGATCCTTGGCAGGCAGGATTGAAAATTTATTAAATGCTCTGGAATGCCTCAAAATAGCACATAAAGCATTCTCCGTCAACACAATAGGATAATTAATCTCAAAATCACACCAAAGTCTTGAACAATAGCTAATCAAGTCGTTAAATTTTCTACAACTTTTGTTCACTTTTGTCAACAGATCTTAAATGCCGATATAGCCCAAAATGTGTACGAGGACGCCGTCGGGCAACAACACGAGGTTAAACCTATAATGATATTTAAATCAAAGTTGCTTATGATATCAGTGATTTTAGCATAGCTACACGATAAAAATGAAAAGGTAATCTTTAATTTACTTATTTACGTATCCGAAATATTGTTTATCCGAATTATATGTACTAGGTTTTGCAAAACTTCTTAAAATTCTGGGATTACAGTGCATTCGACATTAAAAAAGCAAATTGCAGTTACACGTACAGAGATTTTAGTTTAATATACTCACATGTTGTTACTTTATCTTGCTTGGAAACACAATCAATGGCATTACAAAAAATATTGGCAAGAAAAGTTTCTACCGGAAGTTTTGACTTAGCGCACTATCATTGCAAAAACGACCAAGGTCACCTGACCATCAGTTCCTTAATCCCAAGCTTAAAAAGTACTAAGTAATGTACAACGCTAAAAGGAAATGTCAATCAATTTCTGCAAATTGGACATAGAGCAGTTATAACGCGGTAACGTTATGTTATAAAAACAAAGCTTAAAAGATAGAACCAAGTTGAAGGTAAAAGAATGGCAATCAAATTTAAAATGATCTAAGACGACTTGATAAAAATGTTATACATTGAATGATATAATAAAAATTATGTGTGGTGGAGAACATTGCTGAAATAATACGTATGATTATTTTGGCTTAATACTACACTCTAAGTTGCTGTTTACTCATGAAGTACTTACATAATGCGGACATTGAAATAAGAAACATGTGTTTGTAAAAATTGTCACATGAAATATAACGTAAATTGACAATATACTGAGAAATAATAAATCAGATCTTAAAAACTGATATTTTTATTCGTTTAAAAATCGAACATCTTAAATGCCCCGCCTATACTGTCCTGTCCCTGGTTCCTGTTCTTGACCCTATCATACCGGAATCTACTGGGTAAATGGCCCTGTGTGGCACTGCATCATTCTTGTTGATAGTTAGTCCAATACATTAAATCATTACATTATAAGTGACGATAGTTATTATTTAATTTTTTCTCATGATAAATAAATGCCCCTTTTAAGTTTGCATATGTAAGTTAAATGTGGAGAAATATTTATATATATGTAGGGAATGTGACCTTGTGTAAATGATAAATGTGGCATGTATACCTGTAGGGCGTGTTTATTTTATTCATAAATAATTACCGATATAATTGATAAATAACAAGTAATGTAAACCTCATGATGACAAGTAGTAAAAAAATAGATCAAACGTTAACCTATCTAACCTACAGAATTCCTCCACCTTCATTTATTTTCAATTCTAGGGATATCAAAATTAAACCCCGGAGCTGGTCGGCCTGGTTAGACTGCACGGCTATGGTAAGGGTAATGTGACAGTGTATTACCAGTGATTTACCACGATTTCGAAAATCGCTGTGTCATATGAACAACATAAAGTTTTGTTATTTGATCTTCTTCTTCTTTCTTTCTCTTCTTCTTATTCTTCTTTCTTCTTCTTTCTTCTTCTTCTTCTTCTTCTTCTTCTTCTTCTCATTCTTCTACAATTATGATAATTCGTGTTATTTGAATTTTTATTTCATGTTAAGTTGCATATATCTCCAACATGATATACAGGAAAACAACTCCAAACATCTGATATTCATGTCCATGACATAACAAACAGGTATCTCACGTGCAAGTTGCCGGTAACCATGTTATGTAGGGAAAGTAATTCATGTTAACGTTCATCAATGTCATGTACGGGAGATAATTAAAGTAAACGTTGATTAAATATATAATGTGCACAAACAATTAAATATAATATATACTAGCTAGATTAATAAATTAAACTGGTATTATCATTATTATTATTATAAGTATCATCGTTATGAAATATTTATACTTAAACAAATAATTTGTGTATATTTCAAGAATCAAACAACAACCTTCTGTACAGTATAGCGTACACCATTAAACACATTATTCCAGGATTTAGCTAGGTACCTTTTTTTCAATTTCAACGAGGTCTTACTTTATTTGGAATTGACATATTGAATTTAACTGTAAGCAATACTTGTTATGGAAAATGTGATTAATTAAACATTAACGACACTGTTAAGTGTGTTCAACTTATATTACAGTAGTCAGATCAACTTAGACATTAGTTTCTTTCAGTATCAAAACATAAAATGAAATTATTCATGCACGGACAATCCATTCAAAATATAGGGGAGTATGCCAAGGCCTTGAGAAATACGTCCGTTATGTAAATATACAGCCAAATGTGTTATTTTTCGGTTAATAGCGAAATAAAATCCAGATTTCTCATGAATGTAGATGAAATATCATTTTCTTAGAACTGAGATATTAATATACTAAACGATATATACACTAAATAGTCCAACTAAATTTTTATAGCTTTTACACTTATATCAAATCTGGTGGGTCTTTCTCCAATTCAATATTTTAAAAATCAACTTAATACAAGAAATGTAACTATACAACTAGCTTTCCTGGTGAACAGAGATCTTGGGTGCATGTAAGTAAATTATGTCGGGCTGTCGGGACGAGTGAGTCCTGTGGAATATCACTTAATTTCCGTGAGCTACCAGAAAGTCAAACTACTTTTATTCTAGAACAGAACAGAAATTTTATTTTCTAGACTTATACAAAGCACATCGTCTTGTTAACATGCATTGAATACATATATACAACATAATCACATAAATATATGTATGGCGAGTGATTATAACAAATATAAACATAACAATTACAAGCACCGAATTCATGAGAGGATAAACTACAATTGAGAGTTCAAAATTGAATTTCTTAGTTTTAAAGCTTCTTTAATATATTTGTAAGCATTTATTAATATTTTTTTATTACTAATACACAATAATTCAATAAATTTAAACATAGATGGTCTGTTATAATAGTGACTTTTTAGATATTTTTTACGTAAATCTACAAAACTTGAACACACACATATGAAATGATACTCATCCTCTACATCTCAAACATTTCAGCACTGACAATATCTTTGTTCACGAGGAATGTTATTAGTGGCATACCTTCCTGTTTGTATTTTGAGAGGATGAACAGATAGTTTTAATCGACAAAAAACATTCTTAATTTACGTGGTAAAATGTCAAGATAATTTTCGTACCAAAGACACGATTTAAAATGTTTGTAATTACATAAAACAGAACTTCGATCTAGGATACTGGCCCATTCTTGTTTATACGTATCAATAACTCGACTTTTAAAATTTTGAAGAAACAATTTAGGATCTATATAATTATCACTATCAAAAATATCAGCAAAACCATAATCACATAACAACTTCTTCACATTTGAGACCCAATTTTTACACCCTCTTTTACAATCAATTACATCTTCTCTATACATTGTATTTAAAATGATATTATCTTGCACCAAAATTTAATCATTCTAACATAACGGGACACATATAATGGAATCTTCCTAATGCACCATAAACAGCAGCAGAACAAGTATAAGGTCTTACATTTAATAATCGTTTGCAAAATTTTAAATGAATTCTTTCTGTAGATTTGGTGTACCCCCATATTTCAGATCCATATCCTAAGATAGAGCCAACAAATGCATCAGATAACTGGCATAATATTTTTGGTTTTAAATCAAACTTACAGTTATAAAATAAAGTATTTAGAGCGAGCCTTTAATGTTTTCCGTATTCAATGTTCCTGATGTAGTGTGAAATTACCAGTATAGTTAATCACAGTACCCATGCAGGTAGTTAAAATCATTTCCAATATCTAAGATTTGGCCGTCGTAGGTCCAGTGTTCTGTGGGTGGAAGTCCTCCACGCTTTCTCAAAAACATGGGGCGTCCGTGGCCGAGTGGTTAAGGTCGTTGACTTCAAACCACTTGCCCCTCACCGCTGTGGGTTCGAATCCCGACAGGGACTTTGGATTCTTTCATGTGAGGAAGCTATCCAGCTAGCTTACGGAACGTCGGTGGTTCTACTCAGGTGCCCGTTCGTGCCTGAAATAATGCACGGAAGGGCACCTGAGGTCTTCCTCCACCAGTAAAACTGGAACGTCGCGATATGACCTATACTGTGTCGATGTGACGTAAAACCCAAAACAAAACAAATTCTCAAAAACATTACTTTAGTTTTAGTAGTATTTACCTTGAGACCCCAAGTATTACAATATGAATATAAAAGATCTAAATTATTTTGAAGTTCTATTGGTGACTTGCCCACGATGGCCATATCATCAGCAAATAATAATAAAATCAAAATTACATCATCAAAGATCAAGTTGTCTTGCAAATAAAGTTCCAAATCCTCAACAAAGAGAGAAAATAAAATTGGAGAAATAACCTCCCCTTGGCGTAGGCCAATGGCACAATTGAAATAATCTGAATAACTAGAACATGACTTAACACATGATTTGACATTTTGGTACATATCTCTAATTATTCATAACATTTTACCTTGGATACCTATTAAATTTGAGCCACAATGCGTTTCTGTAAATACTATCTGTAAAAACATTTCATCATATCAACAAAAACTACATATAAACGTTTATTTTGATTTAAATATTTTTGGATTTAAGACAAAAGAATAAAAAAAGCATCTGCTGTAGAACGCCCTTTTCAAAAACCAAATTGAGCATCAGATATAATATTTAGAAAAACAATATGCAGCGACGATTCCAAGAGTTGTAAGTGTCCATACATTAAGTCAGTGATGTTATATTTTCGATCATTAAAAATCGTTTATCACAAAATTATTGTTATGTTTGTGGTATATTTAATTTCTTCTATTTGGCTTTTTGTTTGTTGGGTTGTTCCAGTATTTCTATTTGAATTCTGTATAATGACCCGTAAACACAGAAAATCTTTGAAGACACACCCATAACGAAATTTTACTTTTGAAATTTACTTTTTGGGGCGAGTTTAAGTATGACAAATGTATTATTCTTAGATAAAGTAGCGCATAATTGTATTACCTTCATTAGAGACATATTGTTAAAAAGTTTAAATACGTTATATTCAGAAATTGTCAGAGTAGTAGTAACTGTAACGAATTCTCCATATGACTCATATTAGTTTTATTACGCATAAAATGTTATTATCTCTCTCTGTATTCATGCTATAATTGATTTGACTTTTGTATTATATGTATTTTAGAGCGTAGAGCTCAAGTCTACAAAATTAATAAAGATTTTGTTCTGTTCAGTTTTTATTTCATTGAATTCTCATGAATGTGAAGATGTTTATTCGTGATCTTGAAATAACTGTGACTAAAATCTGCAGTAAAGCTAAATGATTAGTTATTAACGTAAGCGAATACCAGCTAGAGTCCACAGGGGATGTTGTATTTTATGTTATGATTGATTTAAATGTTCTTCATTACATATTCTTCAACATGTTCATAGATAACTAGATACACGTGTATTACATGTTCATCAAAAGTGCTGCAGAGGCGCATTCATGTGTATCAAAGAAAACGTTTTTACACAAATGACACAAACTGGCCATCATTTGAACATCAGTAAACTTTAATGTGCATACTTTATATCATTTATGAATAGATGATTGATGGGATTTTGTTTCTGATTTGTACACTTCATGTACAATTGTACATAATATATTATCTTGATAAAAACATAATTGAACAGTCGCAATGACAGAAAGATTGCTAAATCTGTTTAACGATTTAAATGTCTATTATCTATTTGCTTTTGTCTGTAAAAAAGAAACATCTTAAAATGTTTACATCAGCTAATAACGCTTCTTCAATATGTTTCTACGATATTTATTGTTACATTCTATGATATTTATTGTTACAATAATATATATCATTTACACTTTAGTATGATATATTGAAAATGTTGTATGGCTTTTAATTATCCATGAAGTTTCTACGTCTTTATTAATACGACAAGAGGTCAGACCTGTAGACAATAGGTCATCTTGAATAGTGATTAATTTGTTCAGTTAACCTGAAGGGCCATTTTTCTTATTACCGATATAAGTGATAAATGACAAGAAATTAACATAGTTTCAAAAAGCAAATATTAAACCATGCGTTTAATTCATTTAACATTAGCCAAAAGCATTATTCATTTACCTATTTAAACATGACGTTGGGGATTTCGACCAACACGTTTTACAAAATAAAATCATCTCTTTTTTTCTCTTAGTTGATTTTATAAGAGGTACTATTCTTAAACGGTTGCTTATCACTTTACTTGAACAAATACGCCAGGCATGCCATTCCAAATATCTTAAAGGGCTTGTTCAGCTTTCAATTTTGACAAAATCATTCATCATTTAGGGTATATTTCAAATTTCAAACATTTACACTGACTGAATAGCAAACAGTGCATACCAGTATTAGACTGCACGAGTGTGACATTTGATCTTGGTTTGCACTGGTGCACGAGTAGAATATGTTCCCACCAGCACACTGATCGTTAAATAGGTTTCCTTGCTCGTTGACAATTTAAGTTTGAACATTCAAAATCAAAATAAACAATGAGCAGTTGAGAGCTGTTAAAATAATTATAAGCTGATCTATATATCTAAAATAGGCCAAGGTAAAACAGACGTTTTTCCCACACTATCTTCTAGTAACCCAGAACTTCCTGTAATCTTAGACTTCCTGTAAGTTTACGTTTTCATTTTACGCTGTGAAATAATCATGTTAATGTTTATATTACATAAGATATGTTATGTGCGTATATAACTCCTACGAAGAAGTAAAAACAGAAATTTCAAACATGTTCGTAAAATCAACTGAATTGAACATGAAATGAGTATTTATTTATTTATTTATTTATTTATTTATTTATTTATTTATTTATTTTATTTATTTATTTTCTGTTACACAAAACATTCTATTACAGAATAGAAACATTGCAATGCAGTATGATATATATCTTTGCGAAAGTCGGGAAAACCGGGTCGGCAATATTTTGAAGTGATACTTTTAGCGACATATTAAATGTACAAAAACGTTAAATATGCTGATACATGTATTACAAAAAATATTTTGACAAAATTAAGGTTTTGGAGATAAAACATTTCTCAATTAGTGTTTACAATATTATGTTTCAATTTCTAGTTAAGCTATTGTAATATTTTTACAGATTCTATACATCGGATGAGGGTAAATAAAGCACGGAAATATTGTTCAAAATATATGATTGTATGCCAAGGCCAAGAGACATGTATCCGCACATATCCTGTTATAAAATATGATAATTTCCGGACGTGTGCTATATATAACAAACGGCATTATCTTTATTTCTGTGAAGCTCTTATCTAGAAGGCTTAGATTTTCTCGAAATTAAAATACAGTACATGTAATTAAAAAACGGCTAACAGCATTAATAAGCTTTATTTGTTCGAAATATTTATATAATGAAAAAAAAATCTAATATCTATAAATTGTTCGTCATAGCAATTAACAAATCTGACTAATATTTATACATTTTACTTTATATATTTATATTGAGGTACGAGAGCGCACTTTGTATCGGTATATGAAGAAAGTTATTGCTCATAATTATTATATAAAGGCTAGGTCCATATTGGATTCCACAGAAATTGAACAAAATAATGATCCTACCATGGCTCAAAATTGGCCATTACTCGATCAATTACTAAATAAAGTAAGATGATTCCTCCCGGTGACATGCTACTATTATAATAAACGTATTATCTGTCAGACGCCAGACGAAAACACGAAAATACGACAATGTGACTATTTGTGGTACTTTTTTCTGAGGTGCGAGAGGAGATAACACAAAAGTTTGATAATATAACCACTTTGACGTACTTTTGCTCGCCAGAAAAAAAAACACTCCTAGCGCCCCGCAGAGCGAAAGTACGACATGGCACAAATAAGGCTCTAGACGAAAATGATGAATATCAGGAAGGATTTTTTACGAGAATTGCAAAATCAAGTTGTATATGTTAGCCATATATAAACCAAAGTGTAGAAGAAATATTAGGTTATGTAATTAATTTATTGGTACATTTAAATGAGGCCCTTTTATTTACGTATCTACAGTATCTATAACAGGTTTATGACAAGAAAGTGGTGTTGTTCCAAGACCAACGCAAAATATTGTAACAAACAATGTGTTGCACTATTAAGGAAATATCTATTAGAACGAAACTTTAACTGGACGTCAAACTTTGTATTACTTTATTTCGTTCATGGTGAAATGGCTTTTTTCATCATCCTTACATCATAGATTGCTTAGATTGCTATATAACTATAAAAGTTAAACACGGTATTGAATTCTTAATGTTTGGGTTTTTTTTATTCTTTTTTCCTCTGTTTTGTACCTAAAATGATAATGGAACAACACAATACAACATTTACCTGATCGTTTGATATGCTGATATCAACAAAAGTTTTACTGGTTTATATTGTTCTGATAACTTTTCACGTGGGTATACTCCCATTTCAAAAATAGATTATATATTTGTTTACTAGATTTCAAAATGCAGATGAATTAAATTAAAGCACGTACCATGTCAAAATGTAAGTTAGTATGTCAAGGCTGGAATAAATACGCTCATACTGATCTTTTACAACATCTTGGAACATTTTCTGGAGTATGTTTTGTTTATAACAAAATGCACGTGATATTTCCCACGATGCTTTGCTATCACAAAATCAATTTATTGTAAGAAACGCATCGTTCTTAGTATGATATATTAACTCTACAAGTTTGTTTGCAAAAATATTTAAATATCAGATGAACTGAAGCTAAAACAAAAATAGCATAAAATAAAACTTAGAGCAAAATATCACACTGTGTACCAATGCCAAGAGAAATACGCTCGATCGCATTCCGTATAATATCCTGTAGGAGATGATGAATTCCGGACACATGTATTTTATATGATAAATTATTCACAAGATATTACAAGTAGATGGTTTGAATATAGTATCCCAAATCATCCTTTGTTAGTTTATACAAATTTATTTTAGTTCGATTGTGTTGGAAGCTATAAGCTTATTATAACACTTTCGAATCCGTTCCTGGAACAAACCAGTACTAAACAACGGCTTGCCCCTAGAAGGGTTTGAAACCACGCGCTCAGCAATTCTTAGATTACTTGTCCGACGCGCTTACCACTCGGTCAACATTCTCTTGTTGATTTAAACGGTGCTGTATCCTTCGGGATCATTGATTCCAGCAAGTTAGTGTTAAAAATTGCATACCACTAAAGCCGAAGCTAGGGGACGTGAGAGATGTTGCATTTTTACATTATCCCTCATGAACAGACTCAATAAAACCAAGTCTGCAATTTTCATATAAAACTTTTGTTTTCATTGCTTAGAAGTGATCATCCTTTTATCATTTTTTAAATGCTGGCATTTCGGACACTAAATTTAATATGTAATTTTAAAAGTGTATGTTATGGTAAAGTCACTCGATTACTTGAATGTACATTCGAAACTGCATTGCTAAATTATTTTAATATGTAATCACTTGTTGCCTTCTTTTATATAATTTTATGTTTTCGGTGATTGTTTTAATATAATAAGCACAAAGTATTTTCTAATTCAATTACTTCTTAATTGACGTTTTGGATATATTCTCATGTTGAATTGATATTAAGCCATGATATAGTGCACACGTGAATGTTTTCATTGTCTATTACTTAAAGATATGTTGTGATTTCCCTTTATATAATGAGTCCTATACTAGCATTGCAAGAATATCCTCTTTAGCAAAACATGACAAAAACACGTTTCTGTCTCTGTTCCGTTCGTTTTAGGAAACAACAAAATTGTTTAAATCAAAAAGAAACTTAAAAGCCTTATCTGTAAACAAAAACATATGGCAAACTTTCGTACTTTATTGTACATGTATTTATAGAGAGCAACAAAAAAAATTAAGAAAGGTCAATAAATCAATAATACTTCAATTTTGCACAAGAGATAAAATGCAAAGTGTGATAATCACTATTTATTATAAGAAGCCGTCCGGATAGCTCAATAGGTTAAGCGTTGGACTGTGAATCGGGAGACCCGGGGGGGTGTTCGATTCAAGGACGGCGCAGGTCACTTTCGTTGTGATTGATTATGAAATATTTTCTACGGTCATTCACACTGTACCTCTGCTCTGGTATGTACAGAAGATTCAGTTCCTTGAGGAAGTGAGGGCAACTAGTACTGGTAAACTGCTTTACAGCCTGCCTAGGAACGATGCATTGGCTGAACTGTGCTCTAGTAAATTCAATGTGGCTTTCTGCCATGACCCGGAGTGAAAACTACTAACACCAACATCACAACATCACTATTTATAAAGAACCTACCTTCATCAGAGTACATGTATAGGATATTGAAGGTAAGCTGATGCCACTGACTGTTACTTCATTGGTATTTCTTTACAAATTCCAATATAGAAACTTTTGAATCACACATTGGATGAATGAAACATGTTTGTATAACTGATATCTCTGGACATGATATGCAATGATAGGATAAACGAACAAGTAAAAGTAAATAAAATAAATATTTCTTATTTCATGTTCAACTTACTACTTATTACATTTTCAAAAGATGTACAATATTGATCTTCATCAGCTGAAATGGAAACTGAATCATAGTACGTTTCAATTAAATTATTTTTTGACTTGTACTTACTTTTACTTTACAATTTCGAACAAATGAAATTCAATAAATATGATATAATATAAATACAAAATGTCACTTTTTTAAGTAACATTTTACATCATGTAACAGAACACTCTATCTCAACAAATCATCATTATTTGAACCAAATATTATACATAAGCTATATAAAATAACAAGAAACCTCGTGAGAGAAATGCATATATATTTTGTTACATTATGTTTCCGTCATTTTCAGTTTGCGCAGCAAGACAAAGTTTATTATGATCATTATCGTGCACATATTATCATTCACAGCACAAACAGTAATAAACATATTATCATTCACAGCACAAACAGTAATAAACAATAACAACGTGGCAGGCTTTTTTGTGTAAATGGAACAGTAGTTTAAATATTGACGAAAACCTGAAAATGTGCGAGACATTTTGTTATATAGATAATGCCAAACATGCCGAAAATACTTAATGTCAAAGAAACTGTACTACTCAGTATATAAGTTGCTTGGAAGTATGTCAAACCTTATCCAATATGTCAAGTAACATCAAATAATAGGATTAAATGAAGTAAAGATTCACTTTACTATATTTCATCTTATATTGAGGATAACAATGTATTAATATAGTTCAATCTACTGTTGTGTTATAACACATTCATATATACCATGTAACGAAATATATATTGTATGTTTGTAGTTGTATTTCTTTTTGTGATATTATTTTGCACACAAAAGTGCACTAAATAATATTCATTTTCTACTTATTTCTTGTATAAAAATGTACAATATAAGTATATAGTTTACAAATTTTCTTCTAAGTATAGGTTAGTGTTCATCCGTGCTGTTCTACAGAGATTAGAAACTTCGACGGGAGCGATAGCGACAGGAGAATATTTCTAATTTCTGTAGAACAGCTACGGATGAATACTAACATACTTAGTGTCAAGCTTTATTTGGTCTCATTATTATTCACTATACGCGGTTTTTTGAAGTACTTTGAAAAATAAAAGGCCACTATGAACGGAATTCGACATAGTACCGACTTATGTTCTTCTATGAAAATTTACACACACAATTTTTAAAAAATACTGCGTTTTCATTGGATGACAAATAAAGCTGGACACTTATCATATTTTTCTGATGAAGTTTCTCATTACCCTACCCTTCTAGAGAGTATGGCAGTAAATGTTAGAGAATTCTCAAAACTTGAAAATATCTCAGAAATACTGTCGATATATTGAATAATTAATAAAAATTTCAAGGTTTTCCCATTAACAAAACATGATAAAAGAATCAATGGTTTATTTTGAGCATCACTTATTGTAAAGTAAAAGTCTTTATCTTTATTTGTTCCTTTTGTAATGGCGATGATAAATAAGAGCAATCTGAAATGACAGGAAGGCGACAGAGATAACCAAAACATCTTCATATTATTACATGATTAATGATATCATCAATAATATCGGAACGATATGGGATGATGTTTTCTTGCTTTCATGCCTATAAGTAACAATTTTAATCGATGTTAGATGAGTGTTTTAAAT
Source organism: Ruditapes philippinarum (assembly GCF_026571515.1). NCBI lineage: Eukaryota > Metazoa > Mollusca > Bivalvia > Venerida > Veneridae > Ruditapes > Ruditapes philippinarum. The sequence continues at coordinate 73,510 of NW_026867299.1, read as the reverse complement.
GTCACTGGTTTGTTTTGATTAGTACTGACTTAGTAATGTCTTAGTACGGAGTTATCTGTTAACACGTAAAAAACTTTATCATATGCTCGCGGTTCTAATTTTTCTGTGATGTAATTGAGTACATGTATATAGTACCATAGTTATGAGTTTCTCTCTTAAATCTATTTATTCTTGCTTATTTCAGAAACAGTTAATAAATGTACTAAGAAATAGAGATTGAATAAAACAATGCTGATATTGATGTATTCCAATCTCTAATTGGAATGATTATTAATTGGATGAATAAATTATGTGATAAAGGTCGTGCGCTTATATCCTACGTGAACGCTCGGACGTCAGTTTTCATACGATAATCATGACGTCTCTTTAATATCTGTTATTTTTATTTTCCAAAAACAAAGGACATATTATAAACGAAATACTGAGAAATATTGATGAAATACAATGCGTATTTCCATTTTCCGTATTTTCACTGTAAAAAAATATTTTTCGCTGCAGTAAACCATATTTTCCGTATCTTCACTGGTGTCTTCAGGACTACTCTCTTCTTAATTCAGCCAATGCACAAACAATGGAAAAGGTATATAATAAACTGAAAAAATCCAAGTAGTGAATATCATCTCTGTATTACAAATTCGATATATTTTGGAGTACAAAGTAGTGTTTGCAACAAACCTTCCTCTATGCGTTGCGGCTCGGGTTATTTAAGTTTACAATCTTTTATACTTGCCCTTACAAACAGCTTATTCAGAACTACTTTACAACGTGTTACTCTATCTGTTTGGTCCTGGTTGTTATAACAGACCACCCGTAATATATACATTTTTCACATTCTTTGATTGCAGTGTAACAAGGGATATTCTTCTTTATTAACGTTTACTTTTAAGTCAATTTTGGATACTTGAGTTAAATGATAAAATGACATAATGATGAAGTATTCACTTATAACAGTATAGAGTTATAGTCTCACACTGGGAATACTTGAATAGTTCTTTGTTAATTATACACCAGGTAATGTTCGTTATATTGAAGTAGAAACAAGATACCGGGCTATCTTAAGGTTTTATGTACTTAGTGCACGTAAATTGCACGTTGATTAAACGTTTTGTGATTTTTCAAAAGCATTAATAGAAATAAAATTATAAAAGATTTTAATTATTCACTGCGGATGATCATGTGATCCAAATCGTGCAAAGGCTTAAACTGAAGCCGTATTGAATTTGTCACTTCAACGTTCAAAAACTTGAAATGAAGTGGAGGGCTTAATGACTTTTGATTTTAATATAAACGACACTTTTCAATGTAAGTAAATAACAGTAAAAATATAAAAGAAAATAACATATCCGCTATTGCCTGAGGCATTGCCAGCAATGTCCTATAATCTTGATTACCTGAACGACCCAGATTTGTGCATTACAGCAAGCGGCATACAATATCAGGAGAATGAGAATCTCATAGAAAAAGTCAATACACTTCTCGATGCCTTAGGTACTGAAGTCTCACAAAATGTAATTGTCACAGGCGTTACACGACTAAGAAACCGTTTTGACAAAAGGCCGCCACTAATAAAGATAAGCTTCCAGAATACTCATGAGAAAGTTGTCGTTTTGGGAAATAAAATGAAGCTTAAGAACAACGAGCACTACAAAGATGTATATTTGAAAAGCAGTAAATCACACGCAGAACGTTTAATCGAGCTTAACGCAAGAACAATACTGCGACACTTGCCCCAAGATCAGAGGAACAGTCTCAGGGTAGACGCAAGCGGACGCATACGTGCACGCCAGGAACATGTTCAAACCCCTAGACATTAGGACGAGCCCCGTCCCATTGGTCCCATTCGCATTGGGCATATTAACGTATGCGGGTGGACATCTGAAAATCATGACTTACGTGTAAATATTGTAAAATCAATTGATGCCGATTTGATCTCAATATCAGAAACGCATTTATCAAGACATAAAGATATAGACATTGATGGATACTTGTGGTTCGGTCATAACAGAGAAGATATACATAGAAACGCCCCGAAAGCTTCCGGAGGAGTCGGCCTACTTGTTAAGAAATGGATATGTAACTATTATAATATTGACGTGGTAGATAAATCGCATGATGGAATTATTGCAGTACAAATGACACACAAAATTACTGGAAGTGATATTTTGATATTTTCATGTTATTTACCGCCAGAAAACTCAACGCATGGTAGAGATGCGCAGTCTTTCTTCGCACATTTACTTACTAAGCTATATACACATTGTAATAGTGATAAAATTCTGATTTGTGCTGACTTTAACGCAAGAATAAGCTCCCTATCTGATCTATTCCAAGAATGCGATTCCATACCACGAAGAAACGTGATTGACAGAAGTATAAATCAACATGGTCACGAATTCATTGAGTTTTTAATTGAATCGAAGTGTTGTGTTCTAAATGGCAGATATGACCCAGAGCAAGACAATTTTACGTCAGTTTCAAGAAAGGGGAAATCGGTCGTGGATTTTATATGCGTGCCTCATGACGTATTACAGTACTGTAAAAATTTCAAAGTTATACCTACACAGTCGATAATTGACACTCATTACCTACATGGATTACTTGCAAGTAGATCCCGTATACCAGACCACAGTGTTCTAGTTTTTGAACTTGAAACGGACTATAATTACAGTTACGATCAAACAAGTATAACAGTCGAGACCCCCAGCGAAGCAAGGTTTAACTTAAGGCGTATACCGATAGATTTTATGAATAGTGAAACAAGCAGACTGGCAATGATAAACGTAATTACACAAATTGAACGATCAAGAGAAACACAAATGGACGTAGACTCAATTTATGAACAGTTATGTGAAGCAATTAAGCATGAAATGAATCAAAGAATCCCAAAATATGGATCCTCTCGGGGTACATCCCGACGTCACAAAGTACGGAAACCTTACTGGGATGATAATTTAAATACTCTTTGGAATACAATGAGAGAAAATGAGCATAAATATTTAAACTGCCGTGATAATAGGCAACTCAGATCACGTTTGAGAATGGAATATGTTTCGTCTAGAAATATTTTCGACAGAGAGCTCAAAAAATGTGAACGTATATATAGACAGTCAAAAGCATTTGAAATTGAACATATGTCAACAAATGATCCAAATGAGTTTTGGCGCAAGATTAAAAACTTGGGTCCCCAAAAACGTAAAGACATTCCTATTGAAATAGTGGACAGTCTGGGATCAGTCATACGTGACGAGCACGTTGTTTTCGAGCGCTGGAGACAGGATTTTCAGAACTTGTATAATTCACAGGATGATAACGATTTTGATGAGGACTATTATAATCGTGCCAAGCTACATAAGCATCTACTAGAAATGAATATTGCAGATCCCCTCTATGAACCAAATCATACGTTAAATACGAACATCACAGTGGAAGAGTGTGCATTTGTTGTCAATAAAGCGAAATTGGGTTCTGCTTGCGGCTTAGACAGTATTCCGTACGACGTGCTAAAGTATCCGGTAATTATCTCAGTTCTACAACATTTATTTCAAATGATATTCGACTTCAGCATTATACCGTCAATATGGAGAAAATCTGTAATTTGCCCAATCATCAAAAACTCAGAATCAGACGCACGAGTACCAATGCATTATCGTGGAATAAGCCTGTTATCTTGTATAAGTAAACTATATAGTGCATTTCTTAACAAACGACTGACAGAATATCTAGAAGGTGCCAATATACTAGCTGATGAACAGAATGGATTTCGCTCTTAAAGATCTTGTGAGGACCACGTGTTTTCTCTTAACAGTATTATACGCAACAATAAATCGGTGTTTACGGCATTTATTGACTTAAAACGTTGTTTCGATTACATAGACAGAGACATGCTTTTACACAAGCTTCTTAACAACAACATAGACGGAAAGATGTATAATTCTATAAAAAACATATACGCTAGCTCCAGTTCGTGTGTGAGAATAAATCAGAAAATGACTAACTGGTTCGACTGTGTCACAGGGGTCAAGCATGGCTGTACATTATCACCGACACTATTTTCCATCTTCGCCAATGATCTTGCAGAAGAAATTAAAGACCTTGACCTTGGCGTGCCTATGGATGATATTAAAGTATCGCTACTTATGTACGCAGACGATATAGTTTTGATCTCAGATTCTGAAGAAAAATTACAGACAATGTTAAACACTATTCATGACTGGTGTAAGAAATGGCGCGTTCTAATAAATACAAGTAAATCAAAATGTATTCACTTCAGAAAAGGACGGGCGCAACGAACAGATTTCACATTCAGAATTGGTGACAACGAGCTAGAAACCGTCGAGGCTTACAAATACCTAGGCGTAATATTCCACGAAAAACATGATTTTTCTAACAACTGTGATGCTTTAGCAAAAGGAGCCGGTCGTGCATTAGGTAGCATTATAAACAAAATACACAACTACAAAGAGTTCGGATTTAAATCTTTTGAAAAACTTTACAACTCATGTGTTATACCAATACTTGACTACTGTGCGTCTGTTTGGGGGAATAAACATTTCCAACAGATAGATAATATCCAAAATCGCGCAATAATATATTTCATGGGCGTTCATAGAATCACACCCGTACTTGCCATGCTTGGAGACACAGGCTGGTTACCCAGCCGTTACCGAAGATGGTCCTCTATGTTACGCCTCTGGAATCGATTAGTGTGTATGGATACTAACAGACTGACATACAAATTGTTTGAAACAGACTATAGACAGTGCTCAAATAATTGGTGCAGTGATTTAAAAACATTTATGTACACACTGGGATTGAATGATAACTTTGACCATTTATTCCCGGTCAATCTCTCTGAAGCAAAAACTCACATTAATAGTTATTATTCAAACATATGGGCTCGAGACATTCAAAACTTACCAAAATTAAGAACATACAGACTGTTCAAAAGGGAATTTAAAACTGAGGAATATTTATTATTAAACTTAAAGAAAAATGAAAGGTCATTATTAGCTCAATTCAGGACTGGCATTTTACCTTTACGGATAGAGACAGGTCGATATGTCGGCGAATCTGTAGAAGATAGACACTGTACACTGTGTAATTCCGGAGCCATAGAAACAGAGACACATTTCTTACTAGAATGCAGTTTATATTCAAATGTTAGAAATACTGTATTTGACAACTTATTAACAGACATTTCATTTGTAAACCTAGTGACGGAACACAAACTTGAACACTTAATGACAAAATATCCTCGTAAAATGTCTAAATATATTGTTGCTGCCTTTATGTGTAGGCGAAACCGAATTTATTCATAACAAAACAAAAAACTGTGATATCCAAAAATAATGACAATGATAATAATAAAAAGTTCCATATAGAACGTTAAACGTTTGAAGCCCTTGAAATATTGTTTATAAGCATTAACCAGAATCAGGTTACACTTTATATTTGTTTATACCATGATTTCTACATTCTATGTTTTATGTGATGCATTATGAAATCATTACATTGGTGACTTATAGGCCCATTGGGCCGGGTGCTATAATTGTACACATATACGATTGTACACATATACGATTGTTATTTGTATTTGACTATGCACATGTCACAATAATAAATAATTTACTTACTTACTTTACTTACTTACTCTTTAAACCTTTATATTTTTTACATAATTGGGTGATTGCGTTTGACTTGAATCAAAATTAATATATCACCTTTAAACAGAAATGTTTTAACGGCTACGAAACATTTACAAATTTTTATAATTTTGGAATAACATTGTACAAACAATATCATTTCATTTATGAAACATGGGTTATTTTAATTATAAAAAAAACTTACACGATATGTTATGATTACTCTACTGTTATCAAAAATTCGAATTGTGAAGGGATTAATTTCCAAGATATGACCATTTATTACCGGTGTAGATAACCTGTATGTTAAAGAAGCAATTAATCATTTTTGAGAATCATTGTTCTACATGTATACTTGACGAAATCATGTAGGTATTGTGGTCCTGCTTATATGAACAACTCATAATGTTCTCAAAGTTTGAGTCTGTCAACGAGCAAAGTCCCTCTGCGTTAAAGTGGAACTGTAGCTATTTCACAAGGTTAAAACTTCAGTCAGTCACAATGCCTGCCCATCCACTCCAGTGGAAAGCCTGGGGATAGTGGATATATGCTTTAGAATGGTCATTGCAGGTTAGCAAACTCAACATTCTTAATTTCCGCGTGGGGTCAATAGATTGTCTCCCTTTACTCAAAATTTATGTTTGATAGTTTACTATACTATACATAGACATCCGTATCTTGAACATTCGAGTGGAGAATATTTACATGTCTCGCTATACCAAATAAAGCAAATTTTATCATATAATTTTATTTTCAAAAGACAACTTGTTTTCTTTGACAACGAAATGTATTACATGTATATAAATGGCGGATACATTTAAACAATATTACAACTGAAAGAAATAAATGAAACGACAAAGAATGTCAGATGTTGGACCATACTCAGCTTTTTATGGATGGTCATGAATTTGACACATTGAAGGTTCTATTATCATTGTCATATGAACACATAAGCGGATGATTCTTTATTCAAAATGTTTAAATGTTGAATTTTGCTTAAGCCGGTGTAAATAAAAGGTTTATCATGTCTTTATTAATTGTTATGTTTTGTTTCTATTTTGTCATTTCTCAGTTGCACTTTTAATCATTTTTTCTTTTTTATAAATATTTATCTAGTCCTTTCTCAATTGCAATATTTATCTTGTGATTTTAGTTGTTGTAGCTATGTGGTATTCACTAGCAACATTTATCTGGTCTTAACTCAGTTTCAGCATTGATCTGGTCTTTTATCAATTGCAATTAATAATTTTGTCTTGTCTTTTCTCAATTATAATATCTTTATGACCCAATTAAAGTTGCAATATATACCTAATCATATTTCAGTTGGATGCACTTTTAATATTTTTTTTCTCGGTGAATATTAACTAACATTTCAATATCTATCTGCTTCTTTTTCTGATGTAATATTCAATTATCCACGATAAGTAATGGTAAAATAGTCATGTAACAATCTTAAATACAAGTAGATATATTTTGTTGTTTTTTTATTGTTTTCAATAAAGTAAGGGTACCGATGAAAACTTCATAGGATCATTTACAGCCTTATATTGATTGTTCTAAAAGTCCACCTGTCAAGCAAATAATGCGTGTTTTTTTTTCTAAGATAAATTCAAAGTCATGTCATACTTGACAGGATAATTTTTAAACCATTCTCCAATCTGCAAGGGCAGGGTGTGTAGTGGTGGTTGCAACCTTGACAAAATGACAGCCGAGTTTTGAAAACTTATAACATCCGATCAAATTTTGTCCGGGTAAATGGGTGTGATATTTTGATTTTTTGAAAATATCCACCAATTGATGCATTTTTAAAACACTTGGTTTTTGGTATCAGCTTCCTAGTTTTTCAGTTGACAAAGTCATAGAAGATGTAAACTTGTCATATACATTTCTTGAGATATGACAATTGACTTTATGGTCGTTTTTTTCCACTCATTTATCTAAAATACTGTTGAAGTTCATCAAACAAGAAAAACAATACTAGTATGCACTGTATCAATGTTTTTATTTGCATGTTTTAAATAAAGTACACAATATTATCTATTTCAGCGCATTTTGGTTACAAACTTTACTCAAAGCACTTTTGGTTGCAGACGTATTCTTATCATTGTTTGAGTCAAATGTAAAACTACATCAAGATTCAACATATTTAATAGTAACAGATATAAATATACTAAATAATTTTATATCATTGTGTTATTTTACTTCCTTTTATTAACACTTTTTATCAAATGGCTTTGATACTTTTTAGGGTTTCCTTATTTAGTTGTAAATTACTATATGCGACATAACCTGCTTTTGTGTCCTCTTCTGCTTTTTGGTCGGTGTCCTACTGGGTGCTGTTGTCGTGGTTCTGTATGGCTGGATTTTATTGAGACTGCGCTAGATGTGAACATCTCACTTCCTTGTCGATCTTTTTTTCCTTTTTTTTCTGTTTTACAACCATATAGCTCGTGTGTATATGTTTTTATTGCATGCTTCTTTCATTACTAAAAACATCAAGAAAAAAACATATTTGAATATTTACTGGAAGTTATCAAATAGCTGAACTTAAGTTGCATGTGGAAGTATAGCACAAATCAGAAATGAAAAGAACTGAACGAATGCTTCAGTTGAATAAAATCGTGTCATCATAATTAAGAGTGTAAATGACAGCTGCACCACACACTTTTTTCACACCACGATAGAGTCTAAGTTGATAACTTTGCAACGTAAGGACTTTGTCTCCTACCACTAGCAAGAAAAAAAGTAACCTTCCCCAGAACCACAGGAAAATGTAAATTTGTTTGTTTCGTGTGTCAGCAGTTGCTTAATCGCACTTGGAAATAATATATCATAGTATATGATATGTATAATGTGTGTATTTCTCGTTCGTACTGAATTATTGAACCGTTTTGGAAAGGAAATATTTGAAAATACAATTTAACAACAAACGAAACTTGTCATAATTTCTTTATTAAATTGATGATGATGATGATGATGATGATGATTTATAAGTTTTAGTCATGATCATAACAAAACGATTGACATGAAAATGGGGATAACTTGGAATGATATCAGATGTGATGATAATTTACTACATTACAGTAGAAATGATTATCAAAGAAACAATGGTTAATTTATTCAAGATGATGATGATGAATTGGTGATGATTGTTTGATGATACTGATGATGATGACAAAATGATTGCTATAGAAATAGTGATAGTTGAAATGATGTTATAAGAAATGATGATATTTAATATTATTTAAGTAATGACTATTATAGCAATAGCTTAGCAATACTGACCTGAGACTCATTAATTTTCGGAAGCTTTTTTCGTTGATTTCCGTAATTTATTGCGAAATACCAATTGATTGTTAAAGATTGGAAAGTTTTCGATACTTTATTTTATACTAACGTTCCGATGGCCAATTGTAAAATATGATAGCATAGCAGTCGCAAAGTTGCAAGTTCGAATCTTCAACAAGCAATATTTTTCAGATTTCTTTAATTATTGTTTGTTTTTTTTTTCCCATAAAGCAGCATTAATGGATTAATCATTATTTTTAATTTCTTGTGTCTTTTTTTTTTTTTTTAAAAAAACATAACTTTGATATACAGATATAGAATCTATATATGAAAATTTTCATAATTTTAATTTATACAGTCGTTCAATGGGTGCTTGGCATGCATATAAACTTAGTAGTCAAATTTCACACAAGCAATATAATAAAAAACAAAACAAAAGTATTGTTTCCTTTCCATTTACTACACATGTCTGTATGTTGCATTCAAATAAATGTTTGTAGTTGATTTATGTAGGTTTTTTTAAGTTTACTTGTATACACACAAGGATGTCGTAAAAGAAAGATTTATTGAGTCTTCTAGCGCTCCCGCTCCCCTATATTGCTCTTCCTTTTTTTCTTTTCTTAAAAAATGAATAAAAATCCAGTTATAGAGAATTTAATGTTGGACATGATAACCAATGAACATTAGCCTATTGTAATGTCAAATAACTATGGTGGCTGATTTGTGCCATTCGTGTTTTCGTCCCGCGACCCCGCCAAGCGAAAAGTCGAGAATTAACAAGTTAAAATGGCGGGGTCGCGGAGCGAAAACACGCTTATTCGCGAGGGCGCGCGGCGAAGTTTAACAAATTAAACTTTGCCCTGCGAGGGCGCGGAGCGAAAATTAAGAAATAAAACGGCGGGGGCGCGGGGCGAAGTTTAATATAATTAAATTAGCGTGTTTTCGCCCGCGACCCCGCCAAGCGAAAAGTCGAGAATTAACAACTTTAAATGGCGGGGTCGCGGAGCGAAAACACGCTTATTAGCGGGGGCGCGCGGCGAAGTTTAACAAATAAAACTTCGCCCCGCGAGGGCACGGAGCGAGAATTAATAAATAAAACGGCGCGGGCGCGGGGCGATCTTTAATTAAATAAAACTTCGCCCCGCGGCCCCGCTAATTAGCGTGTTTTCGTCCCGCGACCCCGCCAAGCGAAAAGTCGAAAATTAACAAGTTAAAATGGCGGGGCGCGGGCGAAAACACAAATGGCACAAATCAGCCACCATAAATAACGGCAAGAATAACAGCTCATGTATTGGTATCTTACAATTCATTAAAGAAAGTTTGCTGAACAGTATCAATCAATTATTAAACAGAACGATAAGGTAAAATTTCAATATAAAGGGCCTATATTATCATGCACTGACCTTAACAATTTATTATTCACGCGGGTTTAACAATCTGATTTTATACATTATTATTGTATAATTGGAAACACACATACACGACATTACTTTATTCACAAAATAGATACAATTACGAGTATACCGGTTTTTATGTAACAAATAAGAATAGAATATATATCGATATGGTTCATGTTATTTAACATTTTTTATGTTAGTGATTTATGATTATTGGCATAAATCCAACATTTGTTTTATATTATTTAACATATTGAATTATAATAACATATATATAGTATACACCTAATCGTGTGCATTTCTATATGGGATAATATATATGGGATAATATATATACAAAATTTGAAATTCCGCTTTCGGTTCAGGCATAAAAATGGAAGGTAATTAGATTAAATACATAATATATTAAAAATATCTAATTTGGTTATAATGTAGACTCATTAGTTAAAAAAGATATGTTTCATTGTACTTATTAAATAAGCCTGATATATTTTTTTAAAACATCAGTTAGTTTCATTATTATGCTCTCGAAAATAGGCTTATTAAATTGCACCGTCTCGATCTGTCCGTCCGTCTGTCCGGTTTCTATTTCATACCTTGACAAAAGTATATTATAATATAGCATTAAAACAATGTGTCGCTCGCAAGACCAATGTCCATACCCTAAGAGGGCTAATCGAAGAAATACTTTAATATGTACCTTATAGAGATAGCTCTTACAGTTTATAGTTTCATATCAATCCTGTTATCTTTTCATTTAATCAATGACCACAGAGTGACTTAGCCGTAAATAACCGTAAATCTAAGACGTAGATAATGATATATAATCTTCCAGTGTAAATGCATGTTCAAAACTGACAATATTTGTAACGAGGAAATGATTTTACAATCTAAAAAATCTTGCACTATGTCAACATCAAAGTAAATTTTTCATTTTATTATATTCTTTGAAAACAACCGAAAATTACATAGAATAACAAAAGATAATGATTTATTTTATCATGTTGTAATGAAAGAAATAAACAGAAACATGTAACATAAACATTTTTATTATTGAAATCCAGTAAAACTAATTTTAATCCATGTTTAATTTCACCCGAATCAGCTTACATCTTTGTTTGGTTTCCTCTGATACAAATCCGTCAATGCCGATGCGGTGGCTGAGCTGTGTTCTGGTAAATTCAATGTGGCTTACTGTCGTGATTCGGGTTGAAAACTACCAATACCATCGCCGCCACCCCCACCACCACCACCTTTAACTATATTAAGAGGTTTATGACCGATAAATTAATTTATCCCAAAGAAATTCAACGGATGCAGATTTGCATTTGTCTAGAATATTATCGATATAACAGTGCAGGTTTTCCTCATTGTATGAATTAAGTAGCTGAATTAATCAATCGTATAACTATCTATTTTTAACCTTAAACTGCTGTATTCAATTGATTAGTTATATATAGTTATTACGTTTAAAACATATTGTATTGTATTTTATTAATGTGTTATATTTAAAATAGAACTAACTAATTAAGTGTGTTTCTACATGGAATGGTTATATTTAGAACGTTTTATCATTACTTTATCTTCGGTTTGCACGTAAATATGGAAGGTAATTTTAAATTTAATATATTACATTCATATGCTCGCAATGATAATTTAACAGTAAATGTAATATTTTGTAACCATTTTGTTAATATCAGCTCAATATACCTCTTATTATCAGTTGAATTAATGTTCTCTACGCAAACGAGATGAATCATTTGTGTAAAATCCAGTGGTATTTTGTTCAATTAAAGACGTTCCTGTTTGATGTTGTAATTCAACATTTGAGCCGCGTCACGACAAAACCAACATAGTGCGTTTGCGACCAGCATGGATCCAGACCAGCCTGCGCTTCCGCGCAGTCTGATCAGGATCCATGCTGTTCGCTATCGGTTTCGCTACTTGTAATAGAGTTTGAAAGCAAACAGCATGGATCCTGATCAGACTGCGCGGATGCGCTGTCTGGTCTGGATCCATTCTGGTCGCAAACGCACTGTGTTGGTTTTGTCGTGACGCGGCTCATTTATTTATTACATATTACAATATGTCAGTCTGTCAGTTAAATGTATCCTTGTACAACATTAATATATAACATAAAATGGCTAACCCTTTTTATACAGCTGCTAAAGCTGTCACATTACTTTCTCAAAAGAAATTTAATATTTTTTTAGAATTGATAGCTATTTTCTATACGGAAGTTAAACAAGATGATAATTATAAAGTATGTTTCCTTGCGTAAAAGTATGTAAATAGATACATGTACTTGAATATCGATTAACATCATTAATGTATACTTATGTCATGTTGCAAAGAAATATAATTATATGTAATATATTATATTGTCACGTGATAAAGGGATAACACATGTAACACAGCAACATTATCGGTAGATTTATGTCACGTTATTTTATGTACTACAAATTAATAACTATCTCAACTGTGTTTTAAAACAGTCAATAATCGAGGTTCCTAAACGGAATAGATTTGATTTAGTTGTAAATATGGAAGGTAATAAATGTTTTATATTCTTCTTAGCTATTTAAATTGTTTATGAATTAAAAGATATATGCTACAGTGACATATAGGCATGCAGGCAGAATTAAAATTGTTTAAAAGATTTTATTTGAAATGTGCATGGTCATAGAATATTATAACTAAAACAAGTCAGACGAAATAAATTGGTGGTCTCGAGTAATCTGTCCTTGATAATAGAAATTTTGCTATCTTCAAGGGCAGATAAATTTTAATCAAGGTAACCAAGACATCATCTTTCTGCTCTTCATGTTAACTGACTTCTGTTTGAATGGTTGTGAAAAATTTCAAGAAATGGTAAAGTGTATTCTGTTTACGTTCATTTACCTAGACATATGCCAACTTTAAAAAAAAAACAACAATGTCTACTTTTAAAGAAGTCCTGATTGTATTCTTCAATTGAAAAAAGAACACAAATGTTTAATGAATTGTATAGTGACTGACTGTAATACAAGGTCGATCAATTATCACATCTGTCCGCTGATGGCCAAGTGTATGTAGCAGGAAACACAAAAATCATTAAAAGGCTTACGTAGGTTTTTTATTCAAAGGCCATAACTCGGTCAAAATTATTCAATCGTAAAACCAGTTTAATATGCACAATTACTCGAAATACAGATCAAATATGAACCGGAAAACCGTTTAATATCTGCAAGTATTGAGGTACCGAACAATCCTGTAAAGTGTAATTAAATATGCATTAGTAGTACATGAGAAGTAGTCACGAAAGAACATGATGTACTTATCAGTCAAATCAATCAAATATAATTATATAGTAAATATAAACAATAGCGTAAATACAAAGATTAGATGATAACAGAAGCACATATTTCCCTAAAGTTGTATCAACTTGTTTCGCTTTCGATGTTATCTTCTGGTGTTTATAGAGGAAATAATTTAAGTAATTCATGTTTTTATGATAAAAATATTGTTGAAAAAATCAGCTTAATAGGTGTCTGATTGATGTGTAATGTAGTAGTAGATTATTGGTTAAACTGCACTGATTTCTATTGAAATGCGACTTCATGATATTTATGCATTCATTAATCAAGGTTTCGGCGAAAATGACATCAAAAAATCTTATACTTATAGCAGTAAAGCAGATAAAAACAACATGAGAACTCCTTTGATTTTAATTTGTATTTTATAAATCACTCATTTGTAATCGGCATGTGTCAGGTGATATTATCTAGGTATTCCGGATGATATTATCTGGGTATATCGGGTGATATGATCTGGGTATACCGGATGATATGATCTTGGTATATCGGGTAATATGGTCTGGGTATACCGGGTGGTATGATCTGGGTATAACGAGTGATTTGATCTGGATATACCGGGTGATATGATCTGGATATACCGGGTGATATGATCTGGATAATTATCCCGGTGATATGATCTGGGTATACCAGGAGATATGATCTGCGTATATTGGATGACATAATCTGGATATACCGGGTGATATGATCTGGGTATAACGGGTAATATGATTTGGGTAATTATATCGGGTGATATGATATGGGTATATCTAGTGATATATTCTGGGTATATCGGGTAATATTATCTGGGTATGCCGGCTGATATGATCTAAGTATACGGGTGAAATGATCTGGGTACGCCGGATGATATGATCTGGGTCAATCGGGTGATATGATCTGGGTATATCGTGTGATGTTATCTGGGTATATCGGGTATTATTATCTGGGTTTACCGGGTAATATGATCTGGGTATATCGGGTGATATGATCTGGGTATATCGGGTGATATGATCTGGGTATACCGATTATATTATCTGGGTATGCCGAGTGATATTATCTGGGTATATCGGGTGATTTTATCTGGGTATGCCGGGTGATATGATCTAGGTATACCTGGTGATAAGCTCTGGGAATGTCGGGTGATATGATCTGGGTATATTTGGTGATATTTTCTGGGTATAGCGTTTGATATGAACTGGGTGTATCGGGTGATATGATCTGGATATATCGGGTGATATGATCTGGATATATCGGGTGATATGATCTGGGTATACCTGGTGATATGATCTGGGTATACTGGGTGATATGATTTTTGTTTTCCAATTAATGCTTTGATTTGGATTTGGAACAAATTTAGAGACAAATGAGTTTATCTGTCAGTATTTTTTTCAACATTCATTTTGGTAGATTTAACATTTGTAAAATTTTTGACTGAAACTAAACACAAGATTAGTGTGAATCAGGAAATCAGATAGTCATATATTATGTTCTTTGATCTTTTTTCAAGTTTTTGTTCCTATATATTTATTTTTATATTTAAGAAATATTTAGAATGTATATCACTGGGGGTTAAATATCAAAACAAATATCAGCAGTACAATGATGAGTTCCATACGTCAAACAAAGTTGATAAATGGAATCTGTCATATATTATGTTCTTTGATCTTTTTTCAAGTTTTTGTTCCTATATATTTATTTTTATATTTAAGAAATATTTAGAATGTATATCACCGGGGGGGTAAATATCTGTCTGTCCATCCGTCCGTTCGTCCGTCACACTTTCGTGTCCGGTCCATAACTATGTCATTTATCAAAGGAATCTGAAATAACTTGGCACAAATGTTTGTTATAATAAGACGATGTGTCATGCGCAACAACCAGACCCCTAACTCCAAGGTCAAGGTCGCACTTGCTCATTCAAGGTCAACATTGTCTATTTTATGGTAATGTCATGTCCGGTCCATAACTTTCTTATCTTTGAAGGGATTTTGTAAATACTTGCCACAATTGTTCACAATATGATACGTGTCATGCGCAAAACCGGTCACCTATCTCCAAGGTCAAGGTCACACTTGGAGGTCAAAGATTAACATAGTCTATTACAGGGTATATTTTGTATCCGGTCCATAACTTTTTCATTTATCAAAGGAATCTGAAATAACTTGGCACAAATGTTTGTTATAATAAGTCGATGTGTCATGCCTAACAACAAGACCCCTACCTCCAGGGTCAAGGTCGCACTTGCTCATTCAAGGTCAGCATTGTCTATTTGATGGTATATGTTGTGAGGGATTTTGTAAATATTTGCCACAATTGTTCACAATAATAAAACGATGTGTCATGCGCAACAACCGGTCACCTACCTCCAAGGTCAATGTCACACTTGGAGGTCAAAGATTAACATAGTCTATTACAAGGAATATTTTGTGTCCAGTCCATAACTTTTTTATAGATTTAAGGATTTTGTAAATACTTGCCACAAATAGTCACTATAATAAGACAATGTGTCATGCGCAACACCTGCATCCCTACCTCCCAAGTTCAATGTCACACTTAGAGGTCAAAAATTAACATATTCTGTTTTAGGGTATATTTTGTACTTCTTCAGGATTTTGAAATAACTAGGCACAAATAGTCACAATAATAAGACAATATGTCAGGTACAACACCTGCACCCCTACCTCCAAGGTCAAGGTCATACTTAGAGGTCAAAAGTTAACAGAGTCTGTTATATGGTTTATTTTGTGTCCCGTCTATAACTTCTTCATAGATCAAGGGATTTTGAAAATACTTGGCACAAAAAGTCACAATGATAAGATGATATGTCATGCATAACACATGTGTCCCTACCTCCAAGGTCAAGGTCACACGTGGAGGTCAAACAATTACATAGTCTGTTGTAGGGTATATTTTGTGTCCAGTCCATAACCTGGGATTTTTAAAATACTTTGCACAAATAATCACAATAATAAGATGATATGTCAGGCGCAAAACATGGGTCCCTACCTCCAAGGTCACACTTAGAGGTCAAATTTTTCATAGTCTGTTATAGTGTATATTTTGTGTCCGATCTATAACTTCTACATAGTTCAAGGGATTTTGAAAATACTTGGCACAAATAGTAATATTAATCAGATGATATGTCATGCACAACACCTGCACCCCTACCTCCAAGGTCAAGGTCACACTTAGAGGTCAAAGGTTAACATGACAGAATTTTACATTCCGTGTTTCATTTTACTAGTATTTCTTTAATAAATTCATTGTTGCATTGCAGATCTAGCATTGATTATAATTTTGGAATGAAAGTCCTGACATCCATACCTCAATCTTTTAAAATAGCACAATTTTATGCTTCATATAAAACTTCCCCGAGGCGGGGGACGTTGGTAACTCTGTTACAAATTCTTGTATTTTTCTTAAACTGCTTACACTTGAAATGAATACCGAACATCCTTTAGATGTTTTATTATACTAAGCAAAACATAGAAACAATCTAGTATACTATCTGACTTTCAAAAATGTTTAAGAACAGAAACATAGATACATGACATTAATTGTATCATAGTTTTGGGACATTTCTATTGAAAATGGGACAGAGTTTAATCGTTTACATATACATGCACAGTGCGTTAACTGGAGTAAAGATATTAGTTACCGGGACTCCAGAGCATGTCCATTGATTGGCTCATTTTTGCTGGGGGTTACTTATTGTGACGACAGAGAAAGGGAAAGCGATACAGATGTTCGTTCATTGGTTACTTTTTTTTCTGGGGTTTCATATTGTGGCAACAGGAAACGTGTTTTTATGTTTGACTATGATACAAAAGAGAAAGAACATCAAAACAATCTGATTATACTAAGGGGCTACGTTTCCCCCCCCCCCCCCCCCCCCCCCCCCCCCCCCCCCCTCGTACAAATCAGATACCCTCGTGTTTCGATGTTCTTCCTATTACTTAGAATATAGGTTTGAAACGTCAGATAGATTTACCGCTTAAATAGATTGCAATTTCCCTATCTTTAAGAGTAGACATCCCGTACTATACTCGCTTCCCAAACCTAAGGCCAGCCATCATTGATTCGAGTATATACGAGGTGTGAGTGAAAAGTTTGTGGAATTGCTTTATTAAAAAACAGAACAGAACAGAACAGACATTTTATTTGAGACTTGTACATAATACATCGTCTTGCAAATATATATATATAATACAATATATCATGTCACATGGTTATGTTAACACTTGAAAAGTATATTGATTGCACAATAATACATACTAAGTAAAACAAAGCAGGAATAGTATTTGAGATTTGTGCAAAAGTAATTCATCATACAATAAACACATATATGCAATCATATAATTTAAATTAATTATGTGCATAGGTCGAGAAACCATTTTAACAAACAGATGAAAGAAATTTTATTGTGATCAAAATCTGAAGAACATTTGCTTGTAATCATATAATTTGATATCAATTAAGATTAAACAGTATAGAGAGGATGAACATTGTGAAACAGTATACAAAGGATGAACAATGTACGTGAATATCAGTTACTTAACAGTGAAAGTCGTACGTATGTAGCGGCTATAATATATTTTGCTAGATTTGTTATTACAGTATAATTTTTATTTGTTAGCAGCTGCATCATTTTAAACACACTCGGCCTTTGAAAAAAGTATCTTTTAATGTATTTCTTCCTTATATCTTCATAACATGGGCATTTAAATAAAAAGTGAAATTCATCTTCTAAGTCTAACAAATTGCATTGCAAACAATATCTTTCATTTCTAGGTATTCTATTTCTTGAATAACGACCGGTCTGTATCCTAAGTGAGTGTGCTGATAAACGAAGTTTTGTATAATAACTTCTTAGATTAAAAGGTAAAATATCCAAATAAGTTTCATACCTTAGCTCTTGCTTAATATGTTTATAATTTTCAAGCACTGTACAATTATTTACTGATGCGTTCCAATCTTGTTTATAACAATCAACGATTCGTGTCTTAAAAATATTAGGAAATTTTTTCAAATCAACCGATCTAGGATTGAGGAAAACATCTGCAAATCCATAATCACTTAGTATTTTTTTAACGTTTGAAACCCAGTTTTTACGTCCTTTAATACAATCTATCAAACCCTGTTCATATGTCTTTTGTAAAATAATATTATCTGACTGTTGCAATTTCACCAATATTTTACAATTCTTACGTATCTTGTTATATATAGCGGGAATCTTCCTAACTCGCCGTAAACACCAGCACTTGCGGTTGAAATTCTAACATTTAAAATACGTTTGCAAAACTTAAGATGGATTCTTTCAATTACCTTTGATTTTGTGTAACCCCATAGTTCTGACGAATAGTTCAATATAGCACCAACAAATGCGTCAAATAACTGACATAACAGTAAGGGTTTTAATTTAAACTTATTACATTTTACCAAGAGCACATTCAGTGCCTTTAAAGCTTTACCTGATAAGTGCTCCTGATTCATTGAAAAATTACCGGTGTAGTTAAACACCGTTCCAAGATAATTAAAATCATTTACATTTTCAATGTTATGGCCATTGTAGGTCCAACTCTCGTTAGGTAAATAAACTCTGCGCTTTCTAAACACCATAATTTTTGTTTTCTCCGCGTTTACCTCCAAACCCCAGGTATCACAATATATGTGTAAAAGATCTAAACTGTTTTGCAATTCCGCAGGAGTCTTTCCTAGAATGACCATATCATCTGCAAACAACAACAAAATTAAAACTATGTCGTCTATACATATACCAGGGCTTTCGGGCGATTGTAGTTGCAATTCTAGATCCTCAACAAACATTGCAAAAAGTAGAGGGGACATTAACTCCCCTTGACGTAAGCCTAAGGCATAACAGAAATAGTCAGAATATGAATTACATTTCTTAACACAAGATTTGACATTAACATACATATTTCTAATTATTCTAAGCAATTTGCCTTGTATCCCCTGTCTATAAAGCTTAAGCCATAAAGCATTCCTATATATACTATCAAAACACTTTTTAAGATCTATAAAAGCTGCGTATAATCGTTTATTTTCATTTAGGAAATGTTGGATAATAGACATTAAAACAAAAGCAGCATCTACGGTTGAACGGCCTTTCATAAAACCGAACTGTGCGTCGGATATAACATTATTGCTATCACAGAAAGAAATAATTCTATTATTAAGTATGCCAGTGAATATTTTTGATCAGCAACTAACTAAGGTTATGCCACGGTAATTATTTACATCTTCCCTGTTGCCCTTTTTAAACAATGGTATAATCACACCTTCGTACCATTTTTCCAGATAAATATTAAAAAACATTTCGAGATATTTTTTTCTCACGACTGGCATATAGCTCAAATATTATATAGATACATTTAACAATTAATTTAACATGAAACATTAAACAACTGACGCTGTCATACTTTGATGTCCTCGGCCGTTTTGAAGCTATATCTATAAAAGTAACTGCAGAATAACTATCCAACACAACATCATAAATATTCCGGAAATGATGGTGAAATGTCACACTGAAGTCAGTAGCATTTGCGCAAAATTTTCATTTGATTAAAATTTTACTGTACATGAATGAAGAATAATTATGTGAAATAAAAGCGTGTTCTTCAAACAGTAGTTGCCATGAATACCATTTATTCTTTTTAAGTCGCCTTCTTGATAACGAAAGTAAAAATAAATTGTATTTCATGTACCTTGATGAAGGAGAAAAATTCCAAGAACTTATTATTCAGCGCTCGTATATTGTTCTGAATCAATAATTTCAGTTTGTCAGTCATTATAAAATGACTGAGTTGTCATAATTTTCTACTTTAATAATATCCTTTGAAACAGTTTGTGTGAAACGGACCTATATATGTGTATGTGTTAATTATTTTATTATGCATGCGATTTACTTTTATTGTCATTAGAACAGCGGCGCGTTCATCACATTTCCTCTTCAAGTTAAATATTAGTGCCGGGTTACCTAAACGCCAGGGATACGTATTAAAACAATGACAGTTAATTTTGTTTTAATTGTAAGATGATATTTCATTTCGATGTACATTCTACATTCAAAGTGAATACTTACTCTGGTTTAAATGAGTATCGTTTTACTATTATTTCTTCTCATGTATCATTTTAGTGATTAGCCTTTCCATGCTCTGACTGGCGCCCTGTCCTGTTTTTGTTTGAGGTCCTCCTGGGCTACTTGCCGCTGGTTCTTGTTGTTGGGTCGTGTGGGGGTTGCGTTCATTGGACACCGCCTTTCCATGTTGATCTTATTTATTATATTTTGTTTAAATTGCCTTAATATCCTTGTAATGCAAATTGACCACTTACCTTACGTTATTAAGTGTTGAAACAAGCATACATAGAGTTCGAGAAGAGTGCAGGGAAACATAAAATTCATAATTCGAACTTGTTCAAAAACCTTTAAGGAGCTCCAATGAGGTCAAAAAGCCTACAAACATCAAATTTGAAATTCTTACACAAAACAATGTAAAACGAGCAAAGCAATTAAAATGGAAAACATGCAAAATTATAAAAAAAGGAAAATTTACAAAGAATTATAAAGAAATATGATCAGAATTAAACATAAAAGATTTTTGTGCGATTAAGCCCCGATTTGATTGAAAAGCGTTGCAACGCTTTTTACTTTTGAGTCATTTATCACAATAGAAATGATGGTTTTGGAAAATCGAGGTGAGGGAATGATCTGAACAATTTCAAACACGCTATTAGTCCAGACCTTCATCAAACACTACATAAATCTCGAAAAAGCATTTCTTGTCCCGGCATGTCAAAATAAACCTCAATGGGATACTATTAAGAATAATTATGATTATAATTATGGTAAAAACTTCATAATTATAAATAAATGCAAATAAGATTTTTCGATTTGTTTCAGAATACTTGTTTGGCTCCGGCGAACCGTATTTTGGATCGGATCATCCAAGCTTAAATCAAATGTCCGAGTACGAGATAGATGCATTGGAGTTATGCAAAATTCAATTCATAGAAACAATCAACCCGTTCTTACTTCTTGAGCAGCTGTTCCTCAGCCATATATTATCGAAGCAAGTTTACGCCAATTTTCGTTATTTAAGAAATAATGGCGTGGATGAAAGGTTCATCTGTAGAATTTTATTTAATACTTTGCCATTTTGTATGAACTTCTGTAACCTTGTTAGATGTTTAGACAACTGTAAATATATAAATTTGTCGTCAACCCTATTCTGGAATTTGTTCAAAGTGAAAGCTAAGATATTTGTCGTGGTACAGAAAGCTTCGCCATTTCAGCGGCCCCTATTACGGGATTTTTCAAGAAAGTTGAAGAGAACAATCCATAATTCCCCTTGTACAAATAGAAAACGGCTTATGCGTTTTCTCGCAAAATTTTACAAGAAGCGAATAGTCAAAGAAACAGATACCGACAAACGTCAACTTTTCGCTGATAAATACATAACAGTTATAGCCGCTGAGATCGATGTGTGTGCAATAACATTTGATGAAAACTTACACAAAAGTACAATCTTCAAACTAATGAAAAAGATGATAAATGAAACTAGCAACACGTTAATAACAGATATTGGTGTTTATGGACGCTTAGCAAATGCTTACGCAATCGCTGGAATATTCTCTGATAGTGATGATATGTTAATGAGAGCTACGTGTATGTCCTACCATCTAGGTCCGGGCATTGAATTGTTCAATTTATTTTACACGCACGTATATGTACGGCTTTGGAAATATGAACAGTATCCTACACTTGAATTAAGAGACGCACTAATGTTTTGGGGAAGGACGGGTTTAAGAAGTTTACAAGAAGATGATAATTACTCTTTGACTGTATGGAAACGAAATCTAATAACAAGAATGGTTTATTGTCTGCTAGGGTTAGGAAACAGAACAAATATAATTAAAAATTGCATTATCAATATAGAAGGAATAAATGAGGCTAGTAAATTGTTACAAGATTTCGAGAAAAACAGGTATGGCATTGAGATAAGGCGTTTAATGCTTTATAATGTTGCAAAGGCAAGGTTTATCGAGTTAACGGAAGAAAACTATTTGAAATGTCTTCACTTTCTCCAACAAGCTGTAATGCAGGCCGAAAGTGGTCGTTTTGAAGAGCTTCGTTTCATTAAAGAATATCATACTCAAATGATGGAATCGTTTAACAACGCCATAGCTGAAAGTCTGCTAAAAGCATTACCTTGGCCTGCTATTCAATCTTCTATACATGCATATGAAGATGAGCATTATAAACACACAAAGACATTCCTCGCCAGAAATGATTTTGATTCACGTACAAATGAATTTGGTAATGCTGTAAGTTATGTAGCTATATTTTCACCTTCCTTTCAACATCACTTGCAATCAAATTCCAAAAATTCAGATGATTTGTACACGTTCGAACGTTTGAAATCACCATGCGGTACCTACTCTTCTAATGATTTCCATCAAATTAATGAATACAGTTATGGTCGGGATAACTCAACCTGTTCAACACCGTCATTTCATTCATTAGAACAAGGTGACTTTTACATTGATGTGAATTTAGAACATTTATCGTGCGAAACACCACCACACGATACAATAAGATCTGATTACTGTGATCTTGCTTGCAACTTTGTACCACAGCGATCCTCATTCTCAACACCTTCATTTCATTCATATCATTCCTTACATTGTGTAAATGAAAATGATGTCGTCTTTCTTCTTTCATCTTACTTGACAGATGATGAATACGATAATGAAGTGTTACCGACAAGATCGGCGTGTTACACTCCATCTTTCCATTCATATCATCCACATTTAGACGAGTCTCAAGTTATATTTAGCAACATACAGTCATTGAGTTCTACGCCATCAATTGCATCTAATTCATATTTACTTCATTCCGAGGAATTTGAAGCAAACATGACATCATTTCTTGCATATGCATTATCCCGAAAGGAAAAACAGAAGTATCATTCATATATCCCACGCTCGATATTATATCCACGTAACGAACCCACGGACAATCACTTCTTATTAAGAGACTCATGTACAACCCCCTCCTTCCATTCATTATATCCACGTAACGAACCCACGGACAATCACGTCTTCTTAAGAGACTCATGTACAACTCCCTCCTTTCATTCATTATATCCACGTAACGAACCCACGGACAATCACGTCTTATTAAGAGACTCATGTACAACTCCTTTCTTCAATTCATTATATCCACGTAACGAACTCATGGACAATCACGTCTTATTAAGAGACTCATGTACAATACCCTCCTTTCGTTTATTATATTCATGTAACGAACCAATGACAATCACGTCTTCGTACGAGACTCATGTACAACTCCCTCCTTCCACTCATTATATCCACGTAACGAACTCACGGACAATCACGTCTTCTTAGAAGACTCATGTACAACTCCCTCCTTCCATTCATTATATCCAAGTAACGAACCCACGGACAATCACGTCTTATTAAGAGACTTATGTACAACTCCTTTCTTCCATTCATTATATTCAGGTAACGAACTCATGGACAATCACGTCTTTTTTAGAGACTCATGTACCACTCCTTCCTTCCATTCATTATATCCACGTAACGAACTCACGGACAATCACGTTTTATTAAGAAACTCGTGTAAAACACCCTCCTTCCATTCAAGATATTCAAGTAACTAACACATGAACTATCACATCTTATTAAGAGACGAGACTCATCTACAACTGAACTCCCTCCTTTCATTCATTTAATTTACGTAACGAACACATTGACAATCACGTCTTATTAAGAGACCCGTATACAACACCCTCCTTCCATTCATTATATTGATGTAACGAACACATGGACAACAACGTCTTAATAAGAGACACTGGTACAACACACGTTTTTGATTTATCATATTTACGTTTTGAACACATGGATAATCACGTCTTATTAAGAGACCTGTATACACAGACTTTTTCCATTCATTATATTCACGTAACGAGCACATGGACAATTATGTCTAATTAGAAGACACTTGTACAACTCCATTTTTCAGTTAATACATTCACGTCATGAACACAAATACAATTACATCTTGTTTATACAGAACATTGTACAACTCCTTACTTTAATTCATGGTATGCACGTAACGACAAATGGACAATCACATTTTAGAAACCCTTGTACATCTCAAAATGTTGAAAATGAATTAAGAAATAAAATATTATCAAGAGAATAAAGAAAGCAGTTTACACTTTACAAAAAGAACGTTCAATCCAAGTAAATCGATAAATAAAGGTCAAAATATGCAATAATAGCCCTTACTGCGTTAGTCACACAGTAGAAATATGGTGATAGATACTGCAAATTCAGTCATTGAATATAATATGTAAATCATTAAATGAATTGTGCACATTTTTCTCTTCTTTAGTTCGCTTTCCCTCGAAATGTTTTGGCTCATCTGGAGGCATGCAGTTATATAAGATAACTTTTACAACTTTCTCCTACCGTTTCATTATACATTTTTGTATTCTGGTAACGAACCCATGAACAATAACGTATTGAGAGACCTTTCATTCATCATATTCAGGAAATTTAACAGATGAATAGGTAGTTCAGACAGAGGGAGAAATAAATTTAGAACATAACAATTATGGTATTTTTAGATCAGATTATTGTGTTGAGCACGATTGTATTATTATTATTATTATTATGCCATCTTCGCATCGTTCTGCATTCAGTAAATGTCGGTGTTTTGTTTTGCTGTTGTTTTGCTTTCATTAGACTTGCAGCAGGAAAGTATGAAAGTTTAAGTAAAGAAAACCGTACAAGTCCATTTTGTGTCAATTTTGAACCACACATTGCTCATTTTATGATGTTAACAGACGCTTCTTACAAGGCAGCAGCAGCTGCCAAACCAGAATTTTTTTATATGTCAGAAAGTGATAAACTTGTGTTTCTTTTTACAAACACCGCCATAATTAGAATATGTACCAAAACCTGTAAGACATATCAATCTTACTTATTTGTAAACAAAAATCTTTACATACATGTAGTTTCTATTTGTTTGGGTCGTCAGACCAAACAAATAATGGTAGCGAAATTTCAGACCCTGATGTTCTTATTTGCAAATGCCGAAAGTAGTCCAAACTTCTCGAAGCGGTTACTTCCCTTCATATGTACACTATCGCCGAAAAATTAAGGGGAGATCACTTCGTAAAGATTGTCAAATGACAGACGCATTAATTTTAGTGACGAAAAAATAGTTCCCGATTGGTCGAAGATTTCTTATATTGTGTTATTCTTATAGATATATATGCTTGTATTCAGCTCCATGATCATGAAATCCCCAGGTTCACAAATGCACTTCAGTGTTAAACGACAGGTTTACCAAAACAGCATATAATAAAACCAAACGTTTCAATAAAATGAAATATAATAACGATGAAAAACAAAGGCTTGCAAAACTAATTAAAGCTAACCCAAAAGAATTCTGGAGAAAAATGAAAAATCAATATACAAAAAAAAGTAAAGGAATTGCCGAAAATCTTGATATTCAGGACATACATGAACATTTTAAATCATTAAACAGTACCGAAAGTATAAATGAAAACGAAAGTTTAAATGAATCTGTAAATGATGAATATCTAGACCAAATGATTTCTTATATGGAACTTAAAAATGCTGTTTTCTCACAAAAAAATAATAAAAGCAGCGGCTTTGATACTCTGCCAGCAGAGCTTTTTAAACATACATTTACTCAAATTGCACCCTTTATGTTCCACTTATTCAACCATATTTTACTACCGGACAATATCCTGAATCGTTTGGCGAAGGAATAATAATACCTAAATACAAAGGAGGGGACATAGAAAACTACAGAGGAATAACTCTAATTAATATTATATCAAAAATCTACTCTCAAATTCTGTTAAACCGCTTGACGAACTGGACTCAAACAAACGAAACAATCATTGAAAATCAATTTGGCTTTCAGGCAGGTAAATCAACAATTGATTGCGTCTATATTTTACATTCAATTATAGCTAAAACTTTGTCGT
The DNA here is from genome assembly GCF_026571515.1 of Ruditapes philippinarum. NCBI lineage: Eukaryota > Metazoa > Mollusca > Bivalvia > Venerida > Veneridae > Ruditapes > Ruditapes philippinarum. Next base: position 46,781 of record NW_026867299.1, on the reverse strand, counting down.
TAAAGAAAAAATTATATTGTTGTTTTATAGACTTCGAAAAATGCTTCGATAAAATTACGAGATCTCACTTATTTCATAAACTAATAACAGAAAATGTAAGCTCCCGATTTGTTAATTCTATAAGAGCTATGTATAATACAGTGAAAGCATGCGTAAGATATAAATCAGAAAACTCATCTTTTTTTCACGTCAAACATTGGAGTTAAACAGGGAGATCCCAGTTCCAGTCTGATGTTCTTATTTTTCGTAGATGACATTCTTTTGAATATAAATAGTAACATAGACGGCATCTGTTTTGTAGATGACGTCAAATTATATTTATTGCTTTTTGTCGATGATGCTGTCATTTTTGCAGAAACACCACATGCATTACAGTCAATACTTAATGACTTACAATTATACTGCGGTCTGTGGGATTTAAGAGTAAATACATCTAAAACAAAAATAGTTATTTTCGAAAAAGGACGAAAAACAACGCATTCTTTCATTTTTAATAACGTAGTGTTAGAAATCGTGGATTCGTTCAAATACTTGGGAATAACCCTATTTAAAAACGGCAACTGGAATAGAACACAAAAACACATAGCAAAACACTCTCTATATGCACTTCATAATTTATTTATTATTTATAACCAATTAAATCTCAATACAAAAGAAAAATGTAACTTATTCGATGGTCTTGTAGGATCAATTCTAAATTATGGCTCAGAAATATTTGGATACCATAGTGCAAATGATATAGAAGTGATTCATAATAAATTCATGCGGAAAAAAAATATTACACGTTCGTAAAAGTACAAACCTTGTTGCATTATATGGTGAACTAGGAAGGTATCCTATGATGATACAGCGTAAAATAAATTTAATTAGATTTTGGATACGAATAGTAAAATCAGATGATAATAAATTACTTAAAATGGCATACAATATGCTTAAAGATGATTTTATTGATAGTAATAACTATAACGGTCTTAATTGGGTTGGACATGTTCAACAAATTTTCGATGAAATAGGTATGTCAAACATTTGGCTATCCCAAAATGCTGACATCGTATCTTTACAAACTATTAAACAAAGAATAATTGATATATATAAATAATCATGGGATGCTGAATTACAACTTCAAATAGATTACAGTCATATAGCTGGTATAAGAAAGAATTAAAAGTAGACCGATATTTAGATGTAATACCTAATAGTAAATTTAAAACAGCACTGACAAGATTCCGACTGTCATCTCATGATTTAATGATTGAAAAAGGAAGACATTTAAATATTCCCAGAAATGAAAGAATATGTTCAAATTGTAATATGAATGTTATAGAAAACGAGTACCGCTTTCTTTTAGTATGCCCAAAATATACTAACTTAAGAAAAACCTACTTCAATCCATATTTTTGCCATTGGCCTACTAAGCAAACATTTATCTCACTTATAAATTTAGACTCTGATAAAAGTATTTTGAATGTCAGCAAATTTATATACAAAGCTATCCATATGCAATAATTCTTCTTTATTCCAAAACGAATTTCATCATCATAACCTGATGTTCACTGCTTTGTTTTCTTTTTATCTTTTGTAAGTATTTAAGTTAATGTAAACACAATGAAATGGATCTCCATAGTATATTTGAATTGTTTTACAAAAATGTATTCAATTAACACAAATGTTGCTCGTAACAAGAGAAAAATATTCTTTGTAATATGTTTTACTATAGAAATAACACAACAGATAAATGGTAATAATGATGAGAAATATTGTTAAGGAAATACTGTAAAAATTAATTATGTTCACTCTGCTAAAAAATAATAATTTAAGATTTATTTGTTTAAATCATTTGCATATATTCTCTGTTAACCATGTACTTGCCCTTATATGTTTGTATTATATATTGAAATGGCTATAGATGTTGTAACATGTAATGCTGAATAAATATTATGTTATGTTATGTTATGTTTACCGTGAACAAAAAATACGCCTATTTTCAATTAAATAAAGCATTTGAGGTTGAAAAATATTAAAAATTTGATATATATCGAAATTAAAAAGGGTTACAGACTCTAATTAAGAATAATATGGTATTCTTCAGGCTGTTATCTTATAACTCCCCGTGGTCGATGGGTTTACGCTCGCTTTGGAAGCGAGAGGTCTTGAGTTCAAACCCTAGTTCGGGCAAATCATTTTTAAGAAACATTAAATTGAATATCAGTGAAGTGTCGCAGTTAGTATTATAGCCAATTTACTATAGTTATAACACTGGAAACAGCATTGGTGACACTATACAAACAAATTGGTTTAAAATCTCACAACCTTCACCTTTCTAACATTCTTAGACCAAAATAAATTCAGCGCCATCTGTGCTTTGACTTTAAATACTTACAGTGCATGTTATATACCCACGCAAGGAATAGATGCCAATCAGTTTAACATCAAGCTGATTGGGGTGACAGTTTTTTAATATAGTAAATATTATCTAGGACATAAGTGCTCCTCTCATTATGTTACCACATTCTTACGTGTTTGTATTTACACTGTTTTACAATAGACAGCTTTGTCATGACTTGTTCATGTGTTTTGTAAGATGATAAGGTTTTTTAAGAATTTATATTGTGTATTCTATTATAGATGGAACATTAATAAAAATGAAACAACAATCTTCCACTCGTTTTATTCATTCAACGTGTAATACCGCTTCCTTCAAAAGACCCAACTGAAACATATATTTAGGGTCGTACGTGTCCGATTGGTTTAGAATGTTGACCTCATACCATGGCATGTCAAGCAGTCCTGTAAAGTTGTATGACTCTAGGTCAAATACTTTTGAGCTAGACAAGACACAAATTGAAAAATGTAAATCTTTTACTAAATCAACTGCAATAATTCTAAAAAATACTGAATAAAACCTCATCAAACCCCCAGGAGCACAACTACACGTGGTGCTGAACAACAAACCAACATTTCTGTTTCATGCCTCCAAGTCAGATACTTTTTTGACTTGCTAGACAAGTTAAGAATTGCAAATTTTAACTAAGTCAAGGGCAATAACTTAAAGATATTCTATGCTCATCCGTGCGTAAAATATTTTTATCATAGAAATTTATTGAAATCTATGTAATTCTTATCGAATATGTCCAATCTGAATAAAAGAATGAATAAATTATGTATTGTAATCTGTGTTCGCTATTATAAGTCAAGTAGAATTGGTCTTTTCCTAAAAAAACTGCCAGTCTTTTTAATGATACTATATATTCATATTATGACCACCTATAGTGTGTAGAATTTTAACCACAACATATCTACTTTGGGTGAAGTTAATACATAGTTATTTTATATTACAAAAGAGACTGTGTAGCAATAATAAATATTTTCAAATATGAAATTTGAGCATAGCATCTCTTTAACAAATACAGAATAAATCTACGAGCAAATCCCAAGGTTCACAAATGCACATCCTGACCAAATTTCTGTAATGTTTCATGACTCTAGGTCAAATATTACACGCGGCAAAATTGAAAATTGCCAATTTGTACTAAGTCAAGAGCAAATACTCCGACAAAACTGAATTAATCCACATGCAAATGTTAACTCACATGATCCCTAAATATAGTATAAATATACGCTTTGCTTGAATGAATAGCTGGCTGGGCAATCTAGTGGGACATTCCTTAAAATAGTGTACAAAAAGCTTTTTTTGAATGCTCAGATGGTAGAGAGTTCTAGCGAGGCATTCATCAGTATCGTGTAAAAATGATAGCTGCCAGAGCAAACTAGTGGGGCATTCTAAAACATAGAACAAAGAAATGCTCTGCTGGAATGCTCATTTAGCAGAGCAATGTTGCGGAGCATTCCTAAAGATAATGTAAAAATGATCTACAGGAATGCTCAACTGGCAGAGCAATCTAGTGGTGCATTCCTAAGTATAGTGTATAAAATGCACTGCCTTACATGTTTAATTCGTGTTTTGATGACACACAACATGGTTTTGACCAAAGTATCACCATGACACGCAGTCATAAAAGTAAAAATGCTATAGAGGGATCGGGTCAACATCAAATATTTTCTGGCCCAGAAAATCAACGTGTCATTGGTCAGCTGTGACACTTGTATATGGACGACGGAGGTTTTCGGCGGCCAGATGTAACTCATTCTACCCAAGACCATCAGTTGACATAAGTTTTGTCTCTGCTGTTACACTTTCCAGACATTTAGAACGTATTCATGGGCACCAAACCTTTGTGCAATTGCTGAGAAACAGACTTCATGTTTCCGAAATGCATGCTCGAAAACCAGCTGTACGGACTTCATTGACCACAAACTATCCTGGAGTTCGTCAACTTTTGCGTAATATTACAGATGGATCTAAATTCAATTTAGACTTACATGATGGATGCATACGACTGTATAGAACAACTAACGAGTGCTTTCGTGACTGCTGTGTGGCGTATCATAATCGTTTAAGGATGTGAATCAGTCTTGGTAGTCGTATGATGGCCGTACGGACCTGTACATAATCAGAAACGGTGTTCGTTACGGAGAAGATATACTAACTAATATATTGCGAGGCCTTTCGCCAGAGCGATTGGTCCAGACGTTATCCTAATGGATAGTTAAGACAGGCCATATCGCGCCAGTGTTGTCACTGAGTACCTGAACAAGGAAGGAGTCGAACGTACGGAGTGACAAGTCGATATAACATACATGTACTAGGGACACTGCAACATCGATTATCAGACTGAAGCAAACAACTAAAGACAATGAATGAGGTGACCAATGCCGCAGTAGAGGTGCATAACAAGACTTAGAAAGTTGACTGTGAATATCCAGTTAAGCAGTTATTCTTGCACGCGGTACTTAGCTTTTGGCATAAATATGACAATTTAGAAGTGATTTAACCCACTCATTCATTACAAAACGGTACAATTTTGTGATTAACTGAAGAATTTTTACTTTACCACGTTACGTAGTATAGCGGTAAAGTTATGTTTGCACGTAACGATTGAATAAGTCGCATGTGTTAAAGAGTGACCAGTGCTTGATTGTTTTTGTTACAAATTGACCAATGGAAATGAATTGTATGACTAGATTGAGAGGCGTCAGTTTCTAGCGTGCACCACAGTTAATTAACACGTGCTTCTAAATTTAAATAGTGGTTATTAAATGCATTTTTTTTTTTCATTTCATTTATTGGCAAATCGGCATAATAAATGCCTTTGACCATTTACACATACTAATACACATGGTCAAGACATACAGTATACATAAAAGATACACAAATAACTACACATTTAATCTTTACATAATAAATAATCACCAAATATCAAACATTAACAATTTTTTAACTCACAAAGGTAATAAGTCCTACGAAGCAGCATTATTTTCAAGGGTTAGACTTCTCAATTTATAAGCTTCTGTTAAAAACTTTGCATTTTTTACAATACTAGTTCTACGTTTTGATGACATAATATTAATGAACTTTTGTACTGAAGGCCAAGCATTATTTGTAAAATATTTCTGTCGTAGGTCATAATATTTATTACAACATAATAAAAAATGGTACTCAGATTCAACGGATTGTGATGGACAAAGTTTACATATACGATTTTGTCTTTCAATGCCAGTATATCTACCTACTTCAATTTCGAGATTATGTGCTGATATTCTAAATTTAGTATATAGCTCTCTTTGTTTACTATTAGTCAAATTATCTAGATATTTTTCATAACAAAAATCAACTTTAAATTGTGTATAGTATTCAAGTTTAGCTACATTACGAATATCCATTTGCCAGTTTTGGATATATTGATCGCGTAGTCTTTGTTTCAAAATACAAAAATAGTTACAGGAAGAGTCAAAATTTGACCATATATCACTGAAACCTAGACTATCAAGTAAATTTTTAATTTTATTTGACCAAGAATTTGCGTTCTGGGAATTATATTGCTCTCTAAAATTGTATACATAGGCATGTGTTGATTACTCATTATTTTTATCCAGTATTTCAATGCCCCCTCTTTCATTAAAACTGATAAAGGGAAACGACCCAATTCACCTAAAACTGCTAAATTTGAAGATTGTGTTCGGACCCCAAGAATATGTTTACAAAATTTTATATTAAGTTTATCTATTTCCTTAAATTCATAAATGCCTCAAATCTTCGAGGCGTACAATAAAATAGGTAGAACCATAGAGTCAAAAAGTGAAAGTTTCGTTTTGATATCAAGATTTATTCTAGTAAATAATGACAAGAGGCAATTATATGCTTTGAGAGCTTGGTCAGAGAGCACCTTAACAGCATTTTTCATATTCCCAGTGTAAATAAAATTTACACCTAAATAACAAAAATTATCTACAATTTCTAATTTTTCACCATTTATAATTACTTTATTTAGTACTATAGGCAAGCTATTTACTAATGTGGTGAATAAACGATTAAATTGTTGGGCCGAAGATAATAATGTGTATATTGAAGCACAGGCAGGCTTCCGAAAAAATATGGGAACGATTGATTTATTCTACATGGATTAATTAATCATACATGCTTAACAATAACAAAAAAACTTTTTGTAGCCTTTATAGATTGTACCAAGGCATTTGATTTTGTTGTACGTGATATAATATGGTATAAATTACTTAAGTTAGGCATTAGAGGAAATATATTAGATGTCATAAGATCAATGTATAATAATGTTAAATCTAGAGTTAAACATTTGAATACAGTTAGCACTGATTTTCATGCATGTTGGGCGTTCGTCAAGGAGAATGTTTTTCGCCTTTTTTATTCTCAATGTACTTAAACGACATTGAGGAGCATTTTGTATTACATGGATTTGATGGTGTAAACTTAGATATGTTCAAACTTTTCCTTTTACTATATGCTGATGATATTGTGATTTTTGCTGAAACCGAAATTAGTTTACAAAAAGGTTTAGATCTGTTATTTGACTATTGTATGAAATGAAAACTAACAGTTAATGTTGAAAAAACAAAGGTAATTGTATTTAGAAAAGGCGGCACAAACAGAAGAAATATGACTTTCACATATAATGTCACACTGTATTTTTCTTATTTAGGTATTACATTTACCACAGGTGGTTCTTTTAGCGCAACGCACGAGGCATTAGCGGGACAGGCGTTGAAGGCAATATACAAACTCAAGTCTTATTTAGTTAAATTCACTAATATTGATGTTAAGCACTCCTTAGAAATATTTGATAAGTTAGTTGTTCCTATTATATGGGGATTCAAAGAAACAAATGTTATAGAAAGAATACATTTACAATATTGTAAACAACTTTTAGGAGTACGTGCCCAAACCCAGAATAATTTTGTCTATGGAGAATTAGGTCGAACAAGTTTACTTTCTAATAGGCTAATATGTATAGTAAGATACTGGTTTAAGATATTAGAATGCGAATGCACAAAATATATAAGACATGTATACGATATGATGTTAAGAGACTTAGAAATGTATCCTAATAAGATTTCATTTGTAGTAAAGGGGAGACCATTATGATTTTTTTATTAAATAATCAATAACTATGGTGGCTGATTTGTGCCATGTCGTTTTTTTTTTCGCTATGCGGGGCGCCAAACGAAAACACGAAAATATGAAAGGATGAAACGAATTTTTGCTCAGCGGGGTACAAGCCCAACATGAGATCAAAAATTAGGAATGTAACCTTTAAGTGTATTTCACCTTAACCACTGAGAGCGTCAATGATTATAAATCTACTGAATTTACGTCGATTATCTACATGTATTTAGAAATATTTTCCTCAAAACTTAACAATACTGAATAACACTGATTTAAGTTTGAAAGCCTGTTCCAGTTAATTTCTTCATCAGAGGGACTGGGTAAACAATAAAAGCATTGAACGGTTAACATCAATTAATCCCAGTGCACTTTGTCGTTCATTTACTGTGATTTTATTTAGCATAAGCAGACATTTTGTCGGAAATTGCAATTTCACGGTGTATTTTTCTCAATGATCTGCATGTCTGTATTATAATGGTAAAGAACTTAAGTCATATGTAACATCAGTTAGCAAAGAAGAGGCAAAATCAAAAGACTTAGTGCTTTTTTGAGAAAAATAATTTGTTAAATAAAAGTTGGTTTGGTCCCCTATTCACTAAGATCTAACAATCAAATTCAGGAAAAATATTATTACCCTCTCTTAATTTAAATTATATCATGTCGAGAGTAAATCAATTATTCTGTAATCTGCTACAGCAAAAAACAACGACAAATACGTAGGAATAGCGCTTAATATTTGGTAGTACATATTACAAATCAGTAGAATCAATCGGTATTTTATTTATCTGTATGTGTTATGTTCTTGTATAAGGGATTCATCAGATCATCGATAACATTTGTTGCTGTATCCAAAACACTGAAACGAAACTATATCTGATCTGAACATGTGATAACAAAAATTTACAAACGGGGTATTATCATTGTGTTATCTGTAGAATATTTGATAACAAGTTATGCTAAGTAAAAAAAAAGCAAATTCCTTGATTTATGCAACTTTAAAAAAATATATTTCAAAGCAATTTCTTGTGTGTCACGTGCAGATAATGTAATTAGTGTGTATAAAACATTTATTACAAAAAGGTGTTGTGAGAAGATATGGGGTCGGGCTGGGGTGTATTTGAACAAGTACTTCGATATACTACCAAATGAAAGCGTCGAGTAGAGAAAAACCGCGAAACTCTACATATATTCCCTACTAACCCGCGAAATACACTTGCACAGTAAAAAGTAAATACTTAAGGTATCACTCCATATTTAACTTAAGGTACAGAAACCATCAACGCACATTTAAACTATATATCCGACACGAGAATTATTTCTAATATATCCTAATCTTGATCCTAAAATTGATCCTATTTGTATGATTATTTCATGAATTTTATCCAAAGATAGAGTTGGTGGGGTTTCTTTTGCATTTCGTTTATGTACCATTTCATTTTAGTTTAATACAGTCAACTTTACTTTCAAAAAGCAGTTAAAATAAGAGCAGAATTATTTGAACCCTGATCCAGATTTGTAAAATTGAGACCTCTCGAAAGTGGAGATTGCTGGTTTAAACATATTTTTAACCTCGATTGCGAAACAAATTCTTGTACCTTATATTAATCACTTTCGAGTCCGCTCCCTGGAACCAACCAGTACTGGTGTCATATGAAAAAAACATGGTCGTGACCCGATTAGGGCTCGAACCCATGATCCCTGGGTTGAGAGGCAGGCACCCGCTAGGCCAACGCTCCCCCTTTGGAGAATACTCGGGATCAATGAGTTAAAATATATACCAGAGATACTCAGGAGATAATGGGATGAGCAACAATCTTCACGTGTCTATCAACAGTACTATTATGACATGGATAATCCATTAATAAAATTATTGAAAAAGAAAGCAAAACAATATTTTAGAAGAGAAATAAGACTAACTTACTCAAGTAAGTATGAATAAACTATTATAAAAGATATAGCCATTCGTCATTGTTGCGTTCTTCTTTTTCACTATTTACAATAATTTTGGATCAAGTTTTGACACAGGTCAAAATATATGCAAAATATAACTAGAAACTTTCGATAAAAAAAAATATTGACTGTTTTGTAAATGTTATAATAAAGTGACATTACATTTGTTATTTTACGGTAAAACTTTATTTTAAAGTGACTTTCCATACTATGATGATAATAAATACCACTGTCAACATTGTTGTTGTTATTGTTGTTGTTTATGATGTTGTTGTTGTTGTTGTTGTTGTTTATGTTGCTGCTGCTGCTGGTGAATATTATTTTTGCCGTATTTGTTTCTCTTGTTTCTCAGATTTATCTTTCACTATAGCTTGATATACGGATAGGAAAGAATCGGATTACGTTGATCACGTGCTAGTCGGTGTTTACAAACAACAATGTTAATTTATGATCAGAACACGTGCGCACCGACTACTTGTACTTGTATGTTGTTTTGTTTTAAAAAAAAACACTTTCACATTATATTCGCACAAAATATTTACAAACATTTAACGTATTTTAAAATGTCTCTCATTGTATTTAAATTTTATACAAATATTATTCATTTTTGTAGTAAAGTAGTAAAGTATGAAGTACTATGTTTTATGTTTCATTTATGTTTCAATAGAGAGCTATCATATATCAACATATGTTGTTGTTTTTGTTGTTGCTGTTGTTGTTGTTTTTAGGCGGATTTACAAATTAAAAACAAAGATAGGAAATTAGGATAAATAATAAAAACGAAATTCCAAGACACATAGAAAGAAATTGGTACATCCAGGAATTTCAGACATTAGCACAATATTTACATTTCTTGATGACTCACGCTGTGTTTGGAGAATCTACAACAATGGGGAACTAATCAATTTTAAGAAGAAAACTTGTTTTTTAATATAGTTAACGATGTTTTAAATTTATCTTAACATTCGTCTGGTAAAGAGGAAACATGGTATGATGTTACTGGTAGCTACAGGATGTATGCACTGTTTAACTTAAACATCATATAAATGTTAGATGAAGCATAATGAGGTAACCTAAACAAACCAAACTTAATTTCCGAATGAAATATAACATTATGGTATATGAAAGTTGATAAACCAAATTATATTTTAAAATATTTTACTTCGTATCAAACTTAGTTCGATTTTAATAAACATTTTATTTCGCATAAATCGCATTTGACAATCTGTTAGGTATTTGGTGAACTTAAAAGTGGAATATATTAAGTGTAAAATAATAATATTATGGAATTAAAATACATGTGTAAATATGAAATCCAAAATATTATTTTCATGAAAGAAGTAAGTCAAGGGATGTGACTGCAAAAATACCGCAGACATGGTTAGTATAATTTTATTTCCTTGTTAGACTGAAATTCATGTTTAATGTACAAAGTAATTATCTTAAGTATAGGTTAAGTATAAGTTTATTGGTACGTATTTACAAAATTAAATTGGTCAGGCGCGGCACAGCCTCGCGACTTTAATTTTGTAAATACGTACTGATAAACTTTAACCAGATAAGTGTTATTATTTTTGTAAACAGTCTATTTACTAAACTGATTCACAGTTTGCCGATTTACCAATATAAATGTGTTACGATTCATTTGAAATACATGTATAGCAATCCTATTGGACAAAAAATAATTTCAGACACTAACTTAATTAAGAATAAAAAAGTTAATATTAATTCATATAGTTTACCATTATTCTATACTTTGTCGTATTCGGCCATTTGTCCCTTCTTTTAATTGTCGTATTCTATCAAATGTCTTTCGACGTAATGCCGTGCACCGGTTTACCACTATTAAACATTAAGATATTTTGTAAGCTTATTATTAATTTCATAAATTTCTTTAATTAGGTCCTCGCCTTCTTGAAATTTACAAAAATTAGCAAACATGACAGCAAGTCACGTTTTGTTAATAAATAATTTGATTCAAGACAGAAAAAGATTTTCTATGTTTTTATTATTTTATTTTTGAACAAATTGAAAATCCCATTTTTCAGGAATTTAAGGCGACTATATCACTAATATTAGTGATATTAAACATAGGAAGGCAACATGTGTTTTCACCGGTGCCTACCGACAACTTACAGTTTCGGCGGGAAAATTGTGAATGGGGGTGCGATTCAAACATTGATACAAAATTGAGACTTTGTGAGACACTTTGTCATCTAGAAACTGTTAACAACAAATATCAACATGATCATGAAACTCAATGTCAAGAAATCTGTGCAATAAAATATTTAAAATGCTTGGAAGGATGTAAAAATATTATGAGCAACATGGAGAGCTAACCAAAATACAGTAACACTGTACTTGAAAAGTAACATGTGATTTAGAAATAATGAAAGGCATTTGTAAATATGCAATTATCTAAAAACTTAATTTATGAACACTCCACATGTTTAATTGGAAAATAAAAGGGAGGTTATTTTAAGAGGTTCAAAATATGTAAAACATATACATAGATTTAAATAATAATTAATAAGTACAATTTACATGTTGTAATTGCAAAATAAATTAACATTCGTTGTTCCGGTTTTAATTCTTTTAATTCCTCTTTTAAATGAAAAAAATTTTAACAGCCATACAAATCATCACATACTGCAAGATGAAGTGCAGGAAAATTATTTTGTAATATAAAAAATAAAATGATAGCAAATGTTCTTTTTTCTAAATTAATGTCAATTTCTTTTTGCTACTTTATACTTGTATTAGTCTTGATCTTTGTTACTGTGAATAGTGTTTAAACATGTTTTCGAAATGCTTAAGAGAAGCGCAGTTTCTTATGTTAACAGAACTTGTTGTTCAACCATTTTATCACTTCACCGCTCATATCTTTGTATATATATTGCTGTATATTTCAAAGCTAAACATATTATACATTTATATTTCCTAACTGTTATTTGTGCAAAATGTGCAACATACAAGAATAAGCTTTATTAAAAATACACATATTTCAAAGTTTCGATGTCTTGGTGTCTTATAGTTAAATTTAAATTTAACAACAAGACCACTTTTCAGAAACAACTAATTTTTGTCATTCTAATATATGAACTATAACCTATACTTGAAATTTGTTTATCCTCAACAACATGATATCTGTTTTTTATTGAGAAAGTTTTTTGTCATTGTCATATTTTTACATATATATAAAATAACATTTTAAAAAAATGAATTATGAATATCTTTTCGCTAATTTATTACAAGTTTATATAAGTAATTATATTGTATTAATCAATATAATATATCATTATGTGATTATATTTACACGTCAAAATAAAATTATACTCTGTTCCGTCTTTTCTGTTATGTTATATTATATTCCAAAACATATTTTACATAAATGTCAGACACTACCATACTTTCAAAAATCATTATACATCTATGCAAATGTGCTAGACATAATTTGATTAGAAAACATTACATGGAAAATATCTAAAAAAATATCTCGAATACCTTTTTACAAACTTTTTACTAAAAAGTATAAAATACGATATATTTGCAACATATACTTTAATGGTTACTTGTAATTGTAAGTAATCAAGTACAATCAAGTATATCATCATCATCATCATCATTATGTTTATAATCATCATCAACAAAAACAACATTTTTTGTGTACTATTGTTGTTGTTGCTGCTGTTGTCGTTATTATTATTATTATTATTATTGTTGTTGTTATTGCTTAACCGGATTTGTATACCTTTTGTCTTTTTCAGCTGAACATTATTTTTATAATTTTAACATTTTGTATCATTGTTTCAGTTATTGTGATATTTTATTAGCGCTTAGTTTGTATGGTCACGTGTGTAACTTTACTGTTAAAATCATTATAAATTATGTTTTCTGGTTTAAACTTAAAATCTGTTAATTCTCTTAAAGGTCAAAATCAAAATAACTTTATATTTTGCCCTTATTGTGTCTAGTACATGTGTATCTAGGAGACGGCCCCCTGAATTTTCGTACTATATATCCTATAGTAAATGCATCATATTTAAGGCTAACTTCTGGACAAAGCATATCCGGTACCGGAAATTCATGGCCATTTGTTTTAACACCAATGCAGTCCAAGTAAATTTAGCACACAATAAAGTTTCCTTTTAAAAGGAAAGGCTTGCACAGTTGTGCCTTCATAAAGTGTTTATTTAGTTTGTTGTTTTTTTTTGTAAAAACGAATATTTTTTGTCAAAACAATTTGAAATCTATTCTCTACTGTATTGTATAAAACTTGTAAAGAAAATAATCAATCATAAAAATACTAACTATTCTATCATTCTGAAAAGGAAACAAGTGTGAACATTTCATTTCCAGAGAAATCATTCGTTTTGGCAGTTTCTAATTTCATTTATATAGCATCTTTATGGACAAGTAAATGCACTAAAATACTTCGTTACGTGGTACCAATTAATAAGGTCAGACACTCACATTGATATTTCCATAGACTTACATTATAAGAAATTGTCCCTAATCCTACCTTAAAATTGAGTTTTCATGCTAAAGAGGTAATTTTTCTAGCAGAATGAAATGCCTGACACATAAAAATGTTCCTGTTATATAGGGGTAGCCGACCAAATTTTTTGCAAAATGACTTCAAAGAGGATTACCCCCCATTTCATTGAAATTTTCTGCTGATCACAGGACTGACATACACTTTTTATAAATGCAAATATCCAAGTCAAAATTATCACAGAGACTCATGAAATATTTCATTTTCTTCAGAAAACAATGTAGTGTTACTTTTTAAATTAGTTTTTATACTTAAAAATACCCCACTTTCATCCAATCACCTCATGTATAAATTGACTCATACGGTTTTCCCTGCACTTTTTTTCAGCCAATCGCTGGCCGTGTTACAATGCGTTACCCTGACCATAAGCATGTATCAACTATGTTACACAACCACAGATACGGTAAGGTTAATGATATGCATGGGCTATTTTTAGATTACCTCACTGCGTTCATTAGATCTAAATATAACTCGATCATGCACTAATATTCTCTGTGATTTGGTAAGCAAGACCACCCTTTGGAGACGTAACCATCCTCTATTGTATAAGGTATATATGTTAATTAATATACAAAACTAATACAGACAAAAACAATTATAAAAGAAACTAACTTTTGAGTCTTGAAAAAGAATTGAAACGTAACAATTTCGTTTATAATTTATTACGGTTTAAACCGATAAATCAAGTAAAAATAGAAATCCTATTTATATAAACAAACTGGGATTACCGAAGTAACTAAAATAGCTTAGATTTCCGTAATATTACTTCGTCTGATTCCGCAGTATGACGGATTCGCCCGAATTGTCACGATTGCAATCGGAATTACATCGGCTATAATCATTAAACCGAAGAGTGACGGAAAGGGCCAAAAAGTTGCGATTGGCACGATTGCAGTTGGTTTCTCGTTCAATCATGCACTAACAAATGTAAGCAGGAAACCAACAAGTTTTCCAAAACAAATGGGCTTGCAGCCGTGGCTGCAAGCCAAAAATAATACATTAGCCCGTGCAGTTTTTCTGCAGCTTTTAATTTCTGTAATCATTATAGAATATTCCAAATAGTACTCTCCTGCGTATCCAAATAGTAACTGGTGTGTATTCTTGTGCATAGTACCTCCTGATATGAAACCTTCCACCCAGAAATGAAATCCTGCAAAAATACATCAAAAACAACCTTATAAGTACTCAGAATAAAAACTTAATGTACACAATTACTAAAGATATACTTAAAATATAACCAGTATCAATTGTGAAGACTTGAAATAGGCCATTTCAAAATTTAAAAGAACTACTTTCTAGACGGACTGTGTCTAATTCCGTACAGGGGTGACACCGTACAATCAAAATTCCTCCTGATTCACAGAAAAAATCTATAAGGATACTTCGGGGAATATCGTTAACGTTCAATTGATAAACGAATGGAATAGTCTTTTTGGTATTTCAAGCTGTTGTTATAAAAAATTCTAAACATTTTTCATTGTATGTTATTGGGCAATGGTCATCATATTAGTCAATGGTTTAAAATATATTACTCAGTTCAGCTTGACAGCATAATGTAAAAGGATGAAAACTTATCACGAAAATGAATGCTGAGAATATGTAAAAACATCTATATACATTAAGCACATATAAACATAATAAGACCCGATAATTGGGTTACGGAGAAACCTTATATCACAAAATCTAATACAATCATGATACCGATTAATCTTAAAAAGTTTACAACATTTTAATGTGTTTTGAATATATTTCGTATGTTTGCATTCTTTCAGGGTGAAATCATTTCAACTTTTTTACTTTCTTTACAACACGCATATATTTATGTATATATGTTGGGACAACAAAATCAAATTTCTGAGATCTCCGAATGCTAAAATATCATAAGTGAACTAATACATAAATATCCAGTATTATATTTCTATATATAGTGCAATATAATATAAAGCGATTATATATCAACAATATGTAAAGGTTTAATCTTTAGCGTTTAGATAAAATCATTTAGAAACAGTAAGAATTTTTACATTGGGGATTATAAGAAACTGCCATTTATTCACCACCAGTTATACAACATTGCATGAATGATGAAACTTATATCATTAAAAACAGTTACTCATATCATGTGACATTTAAACATTGTTACAGAATTCGGCCCATGTAGGCGGTTGAGTTACAAATAACAATGAAATTATGTTGTTGTCAAGTCATTAAAATAACTGTATCTTTAGCGCAGAAATACTTCACCATAAATAAAGGTCGCGCGTGGGTAATATAAAGTTTACTTCACTGTATAAAAATAACTAAAAAGACCATTTTAAATTTTGTAATTCTATTGGAAAAGGATTAAGTTGTAGCAATTTTGTATAACTTTTTATATATAAAGCAATATTACGGAAACATTAAAGGACCTGCTTTTAGTGCGATCACGTGGTGTAAGACGACTGTTTTTGTTCAATAAGATCAGGTGTTTTAATTTAACACAAATATATCCATTCTATTCACAAAGACTAGAACATTTTTGTCGTTCTTAGTAACCTTTTCTGAAAATGCGTAAGTTCTTTTTGTCTAGGCGATTTGTTTTAAAATGACAAATGTTTTTCCAAAAGAAGAAAAGACACCTTTTTGCCAAGACAAAAACTTCAAGCATATCTAGAAAGAATTCGGAGAAATAAACGTTTGTTTTTAATATTTGTGAATTAACGAAATTGATAAAACGTCTAATTAAATGGAATAAAAATCAGTCGATTTACACATCATGATCTTACTTATTGGAGGCCTTTTAAGGTTTCCGTACAATATAGATAATCTTCCTATTTCGTTTCCAACATTTGGCGTTCTTTTAAATTATAAAAACACTATACAGATTTCCATCCTTCAATGTCTTCAATTCTACGAAATTGACACTTTGATGATTTTCAGCTCAGCAAACTCATACTAACTTTCGTCCGTCACCCGTCGTTCGAAGTCAACTTTTACTTTTAACAACATACCTTTTATAATAACGTCCATGCTTTGTGTTTGTGCCCTCTAATGTAATACTGGGCTCTTTGTCAATAGTCCCGTGATGCTTGATTTTGTTGGGGTGTGTTCATTGATTGCCGCTCTTCCATGATGATGTTAATTTGGCTGCGAAGCAGTCAAGTCTTATATGATTTTGAATAAGACGCATTATTTACTGCGGAATGACAAGATTTATTTTGCGTGTCAGCAATAAAATACAGTACAAATAAACATCAGCTTTACACTTTATGACCAATTTTAAATTTCTGGATTTGTTACAAAACATTTTATTTATATTTTATTTAAATGGAAAGACAATGTTTTCTTATTTCCTTATACAAAAAGTGGACTGTGCAACTGTCTATAGAATATTCTTTAGGTGGCATTGCACAAAATAACTTTAGAGCTAAAAAATTTAAATAAGCTTTGAAATACCTCACCCCGGAAGCAAACAAAGCATGTTATACTCGAATGAACTGAAGAAATGAAGAAAACACTTCAAAAATAAGTTCTAGAGCGGCAGGAGCACTCACGACTTTCAGAAATTGGCACAATGTTGATAATTCAAGCTGTGTTTGAAAATGTAAATGCACAACAATAGGAGACTAATCAATTTGAAGAAGGATACCAGCGTGTTTATCAGGATTTTAATCCATCTTAACATTGGTCTGGCAGTCATAGTTAAGAAGAAAATGTTGTATGAAATAAAGGGTAGATTACACTAGTTAACGTCAATACGGCTTTGTTATGATACATTTTATTATAATTCAATTACGATAACACTACATCAATAATGTTGATAAAGCTTCACTTAGGGGATTGATTTATGAATAAGTATCTATACCTCAGTAGGAATTCTTAATAAAAAATCAAATATGTAATTCAAATCAGTAGGAATATGCTTTAGTATAATTTTCACAACAAAAACATGCTCCTGCAATTTCGTGCACATGTCATGAGATGAGTTAAAAATGCATTGTTACTTTTCTTATTTTAAGTTAAATTCAAATTTTACTATGTCAACACCGCAATGGTTGCAGGTATGATTTAATCACGTCTGCATTGTTTACTCTTAGAATTAAGGAAATAGAAATAATAGTTAATTAGAAAAACTGTTTTTGATCTCTATCAAAGTTTTTATTCTTATCTAGAATATAAATGTCTATAAATGTTGTGATATATTTCCTGTTACATAACAGAAATTACTGTAATGTTTTTTATTCCCTCTAGAATGTTTTATCTTGGTAGATATAAGAATTGTCGCATCATCTTGTAGGGATTCATTAAATATCAGTTATGGACATTTCATGACAATGTTGCAGGTAATTAGTGACCGATTAAGGAACGTGACAGGAAAATTAAAGTGTTTGTTGTTGTTGTTGTTGTTGTTGTTGTTGTCTTATAAAAATTGTAAATGGTCAAAGGCATATTACATGCCGATTTTGCCAAATAATCTTGTATTAAAATACCAAAGCTTATAAACGACACACGTTTCAAAGTAAGTACATTATTCCTCATTTATTTAATGACTGGTCGTTTTATTTAAAGCAATTCTAAATTTTTAAACGTTATACTGGTATTCTCAAAATCAGACGAAGCGCTTATAAATAATACACATTGTATTAACAGGAACTGGAAGAAGCATGGTAAAACATAATTTGCGCATTCCGTTATCTTATTAAGGTTTTTAATAAAGTTTCTGTTACATCAGGTAGGAACAGATGTTGATTCATTATGATTAAATGTAAGGTTTGCTTTTGTATCTTTTACTTTTTATTTATGATCCATTATTTTTTTTATTTCATTTTTTATTTATTTTATTTTATTTATTTATTTAGTTCTTTTTTTTTGGGGGGGGGGGCGGTGGCTGGGTTTTAGTTGTTTTATCTTGTTGTTTGGGTTTTGTTTTGTTGTTGTTGTTGATTTATTGTTGTGTATTATTTTTTAATCTAGGTGTTTTACAGCTATTTATTGAGAAAATCGTATTTACTATAAATCGAGATTCAAAAAATAAGTTAAGATAAATTATATGTTATTGTGGGTGGAAAGTATGACATTCAATCAATATGTCCTTTACACTGTACGTCATGATATAAAATGAACCCTGTTAACAAAACACTGTTTTATGTGTTGACATCCGAGTTATTGTATATCTTCATATTTACAAAAGTACAATTTTATCATCTTTTACCATTATGATGAATTACCCGGAACTCCCCAACTGTAATTGTCTCTAAATTGTTATCAGGAGTTATCATACTTAAAATGTTTCAAATTTATGTAAATGACATGTTTATCAAACAAATGTCAGTCTAAAAGAGAGATGTACGTTGTTTCTAAATTTCAGCTTATTTACGTATGATGTTTCGTATATATTATTCTCGTACATATTGAATATATAACACAATACTGCCATATATATCTCTTAGTGTGGACGTGCAAACATCTTCGAAGGACTCAATGAAAATGGTAAGAATTTTTTAATATTTGTGTATCTTGTCATTAGCACATAAAAGTAAATTTCACCGGAAAATGTAAATTCTTATTGATAAATTTAAGTTAAAGGTGTAAATTAAAGAAAATAAAAGTAAATAAGTAAATCAAGATAGAATTTGTTCTTTATCGAAAAAAATACATGATACTATTTTCCATCAATGCAATGACGGTCTCGCAAGTTTTCTACTCTAATGTCATCATTGCATTATGAAATTAATTTATACAACAAGGTATTTTTTCTATTGTATTATGGAATTTAACTATACAACAAGGCATTTTTGTATAACAAGCATATTGTCTACAAGTTAGTTGAAGCTTGTTACATAGATCTACGACTTTTTCGGGACTGAAAACGTCCGCGAAAATATGCCTACAGCCAAAAGCACTAACTTAAAAAGTCAGTGAACAGTATCAATAGTTTCTCTTGTTGTTATACTTTTGTAAGTTTCTATGGCTATATTGTGTATCTATGGTTGTTAACGTGTATCTAGTGTTGTAACCTGCTATTAGTTTATATAGTTGTTATACGTTTCTATGGCTTTTACATGTATCTATGGTTGTTACATGTTACATGTTATAAGTGTATATTGTTTCCGTAGATTTTTATGTTTGTTATATGTTTATATGGTTTTATGTATCAACTTTGGGAAAACAACATTGTTTTCTTTTTTATAATTCGTCAAATACAGATGGCTGTTAGAGCGTTTGGTTTTCTACTCATAGCGATTGTAACACAAAGTGGCGTGGAGGGACTGGATCTGAAGGATGGGGGACTTTTAAGAAAACTCTTGACACAGAGGTCTGAATCCGACAAAGCCTGTTTCACGGACCCTTGTCACGATTTTGATGTCACGGAGTGTGATCTTGAATGTCACGTTACTTACATGGAGGACTCTTACTATGAAGTTTTATATCATGGGTGTCTCGTGCAGTGTGCTGAAGATTATATGTATTGTAAATATGAATTGGATTGCGACATTCCATGATTAAGTTCTTGAAAATTAAAAAAAAAACAAATCATACTTAGTAATGTGTTTTCTATAAAAAAAATTAACAATTCTATGTTTAGGCTTTGTCAGTTTTCAATAAAGATATTGTACATATAATAAGATAGTTAAAATTCGTCATAATTCGCATCATTCCTTGTTTTGTGTAAATTATTGTAATGACGTTAACCCAACTTAGCGTAACAATGAAAAAGTAATAGGTGTTACTATGAGAAAACAACGAAAACCGACAACGTATAAAGTACAAAAAATGTGATGTTCAAGCCTTTATCAACTCTAAGTGCGTATGATTAGTCTTTGAACTTTGAACTTTTATTTTCAAATTCTAGGCCTCTGAGAGGCATCAGAACACAACATATTAAACATGAACAAATGACGTAATACAAATTTGCTATATAACATGAACAAATGACATGATACAAATTTGCTATGACTAGATAAACAGAAAATTATCATATCAGACTAAATTTGAGAAATATCAGACAAAATTTGAGCAATATCAGACACTGAGCCATTTCTAACACATAGGAAAATTTGCTATATAACATGAACAAATGACCTGATACAAATTTGCTATGACTAGATAAACAGAAAATTATCATATCAGACTAAATTTGAGCAATCTTCAGTACAGGTGAGATAGCGGTGTCGTATGAGTTTCGCAAGTACCATGAGATATGCAAGTACGCATGCGCGAAAATGTTATTTTCTAACGCACGGTACAGAAGTTTTTCACTTTTCTGCCTTTAAATATATCATGTCATTACATGACGAGTACTCAATTGATTCGGTTTGGTCCGTATTTAATACTTAAATATACCTTCGTGTAATATTTGTAGGATATAAAGGATATAGAAGCACGTCAGAATAGCAATGGTCTGTAACTATGTAAAGTGTGGTAATCTTCTTAAAGGAAATTTGTCTAAGAATGTTTGTTATTAAGTGACTAATTTAACATTGTTAGCGGGAAATGTCCCTGCATTTTTTTTTCTTTTTGACTTTGAGGTATGTATTGGTTTTGAAATAACATGATTGATTTCAATATCTAAATTTTGGTCAAAGTGTACATATCATAACATGTCGTTGTCCCGGCGTGAAGTTTAACATAATTGGGAAAGAGACATGTTTTGGAATTTAATGTTGTTACTTTCTTGGAAATATAAGATACATATATTAGCAATAACACTAGGTTGGTGATAATATTATCAGGTCAGTGAACAATTAATGGAATTAATGTAAGAAAGAAGCACTTGTTTTACTCCCAACGTTATACTATTGCTCTTAGCAACAGTATGCGCTCGTTTCAGTTAAAATAGAATATTGATCTGTTGTCCTCTGAGATATTGCATGCTGTTCATCATTTTGACTTTGTATGTTTTATTTATATAATGTTTTTGCTCCTGTATTTGTAATATATGCAAACTGAGCTGATATCAATAAACGAAACGAAACGATTTACCGGATTGCTGCCCTACGGCCATATATTGCACAGATTTGCCATTACTGTTTCAAAATAGAGGAAAACAAATTTAATCCTAGCAAACTCTGGCAAAACTTAAAGACTTTGGGATATAAAAATGACAACAAGAAATCTTCAAATATTGTATTATCAATTAATGGGGAAAACTGCCATGACGCTGATACTGTTTCAAATTATTTCAACGATTTTTTTACAAGTGTTGCTTCTAAACTTGTTGAGAAATTACCTTCAAGTAAAAAATTGTATGATTTAGGGTCTGAAAAGCTTTTCAATTTTTATAGTAAAAGAAATCCTGGATAGTTAATATTTTAAATCTACAACATGTATCTGAAAATTTTGTTTTTAAGGAACTATGCAACTTAAATGTTAGTAAAAGCACAGGATTAGATGGTATTCCTGCCCGATTTTTGAAGGATGGTTCTAGTGTTCTGAAAATACCAATTACTTACATTGTTAATCTATCTTTTTCTGAAGGTAAAGTACCAGATGAAATGAAGTTGGCTAGAGTAAAACCACTTTACAAGAAGAATAGTGTTCTAGAAGTTGATAATTATAGGCCTGTCAGTGTCAGTATTTTAAGTGTAGTTTCAAAATTTTTAGAGAAAGCTGCTTATGTTCAACTTGAAACATTTTTGGTTTCCAATAATTTACTGTATGAACACCAGTCTGGTTTTAGAAGGTGTTATTCTACAGATAGCTGTCTTATTCACTTACAAGATATTATAAGAATTAATACTAGTAAAGGGCTATACACAGGTATGGTGATGCTTGACTTGCAAAAGGCGTTTGACACCGTAGACCATGATATTCTTAGTGGAAAGTTAGAATTAATGGGTGTTCAGTCTATTTCCTGGTTCAGATCATATCTTTCAGAACGTTCACAAATTGTTAATATAGGAAATACTTACTCTAAATCAAACAGTGTGACCTGTGGCGTCCCCCAAGGTAGTATTCTAGGGCCGTTGCTTTTTCTGTGCTACGTAAATGATATGATTTTAAGTATTGATAATGATTGCAAGTTAATACTGTATGCAGATGACAGCACTATTTTATTCTCACATAAAGACCCGAATTTCATCTCAGAAAAACTTGGGACAGCCCTAGAAAGCTGTTCAGAATGGCTCGTAGACAATAAGCTGTCACTCCACCTTGGTAAGACAGAATGTATGCTGTTTGGCCCCAAAAGAAAATTACAAAAGCAAGAACAATTTACTGTTACATGTAATGGTCATAGCATAAAGGGTACTAATTTAGTCAAGTATCTTGGTCTATATATCAATAGTGATTTATCTGGGGAAACTATTGTTAATATAACATAATTTCTAAAGTGAATGCCAAGCTCAAATTTTTATACAGGCAGAGCAGACTTTTAGATACTAAAACAAAACAGCTTTTATGTTCAGCCCTGATTCAGTGTCATTTTGACTACTCTTGTTCCTCTTGGTATGAAGGTTTATCAAAACATTTGAAAAGAAAGTTACAAATTACTCAGAATAAAGTATTAAGATTTGTCCAAAACGTAACGCCCAGAACTTCTGTAACAGTGTATGAGTTTGAAAAATTGAATTGGTTAAATGTAGAAAACAGAGTCAAACAGTTAAGACTCAATCATATGTATAAGATTTTTTACAAAAAGAGTCCATCATACCTTAGAGCCGACTTTAGATGTTGTGCTGATGCAAGATTTTACAATACTAGATCAAGCAATTTTAATTTTATTGTCCCCCAGTGTAATTCTGTGATGAAACAGACCTTTTATTATAATGGAATTAAAGACTGGAATGATCTGCCAGAATATATAAAATCCATTAATAATTTTGTGCAATACAAAAAATCTGTTAAAAAGTACCTACTAGAAAGTTATAAAAGTCTTTCAGAAGATATATATGTGTACAACTAATGTGTTAGGCACTGTGATCAAATATTTCTGTGATAGTAATACTAGGCTTATTTTAAAAAGGGCATACTTTTATAAATATATTTCCTTTTTCAACCAAAATTTTGACCAAAGTTAGTTAGTTTAGTTTTTTATCTTGTTGTTTTTTGTTTGTTTTTTTTTTAGTGGGGGGAAAGGGTTAAAATTATGTTGTTTTTTTTATTATTTCTATGGACCCCATTGGAAATAAGCATTTAGCTTAATGGGCTATCCATAGGTGCATAGTACCTCTTATCTTATTTTATTTTTTATGACAAAAGTGTGCTCTTTTATGCTGTTTTATGATCTCATTTTATATTATATGATTTACATATGTTATCTCTTAACTGTATGATTTTATATTTTGTATCATGTGCTATGTTCCTAAAATGTATAAATAAATAAATAAATAAATGTCTGCGTTGTTTTCACATTCAGGTACAGTCATTGTATTTTATAAATAGAAATACAAAGAGTAATTTCAAAGACATTGACACGTAACGTTAGATAGTTTGGTAGGTATTTATTATGGCAACAACAATCATATTATATATATTTACAGCATGACTATAAAAATGGATTGATAAACTAAAACAAAATATTTAAAAAAAAAAAATACTAAAACTTCATTTGTATGTCACAATACTTTTTAAAACTCTCGTGTGTGTTTGGATCTGTAAATCACAATGAAACATCAAAACATTGTTTAATGACTGTATCTCATTTTACAGACAATCAATATAAATATACATTTTTTAATTGTAGTTTTTTTTCTGATAGATAAATGTTATATGTAAGTATATCAGAAATTAGAGTCTCTTCAAATTCATAAGAGGGCATGATGAACTGAACAATTTACAGAATGACATTTTTTCCTGTTAATATATGTTTACTAAACTCTATTCATGTTACTTTTTCTTTCCTTGAGCTGCAAAATTAAAGACTTGACCAGGTGCCGCGCCTGGTACAAAGGTTCCGGTTCCAAATGTCTGAGAACTGGGTCCTGAACCGCCAAAACCTGATTGTGTTAATCCGCCTTGTGTCAGACCACCCTGGGTAAGTCCACCCTGAGTCAGGCCTCCCTGAGTTAAACCACCTTGGGAAAGTCCACCCTGTGTCAGACCTCCCTGAGTTAAACCGCCCTGGGTAATCCCGCCCTGAGTTAGTCCACCCTGAAATAATCCACCCTGACCAGGTTGAGTGTTCATTCCTCCTTGGGTCAATCCACCAGTTCCAAACCCAGACTGAGTCCCCCCTGGTGTTCTAAAACCAGTCTGTGGACCGAATCCAGGCTGTGGTCTAAATCCAGGAGGAGACATTCCACCTGGGCCTCCGAACCCCATTTGTGGCGATCCTGTTTGTGGAAATGCAGGATTCATTCCAGAACCTGGAAATCCGGGATTCATGCCTGATGTAGGAAACCCGGTGTTTATACCAGGTCCGGTATTTGGCATACCCCCGTTGTTTATTCCTGTATTGACGAATGTATTTGTATTGAAAGGATCAATGGAATTGTACGGCATTATTCCAGTTGCAGCTGAAATTAAAAAGTCATACCCACATAAATAAAAAATAATATACGTTTGTAACTGTATTATTTGTTGTTTGAAGCAATATAATGTTCTATTAACATGCATGAAGACGAAATTGTTATAAATTTTCATGTCAAATACAATGTTATATTCTATAAAATTATATGTTATACCATAATATCATTTTAGAAAACGTACACGTAGCTTTTGCGTTCTAGCTTCACACATTTGAAAAGTTTTGACTTCTTTTATTGAGTATGTACTCCTTATGTATAAGGCGTATATTGTTATTATTTGATAATCATTCAATTATAACAATATTATCAAACTTATAATATCAAACTTACCCATGTCTTGTAGAGCAGCTGCAGACATTGGATTATACCAGTTTCTAGCAGTGGTTCGACCAATAGTACAACAAGCTATAGGATTATGGGTGTTTCCATTTACCCGACTTTCCCGAGAACCGCCCAGACCTAGATCATCTCGCTCCAACTTTATCTAAAAGTTTAGTTTATCTTCATTTTATTATTTTTTTCAATCAAAGAAGAAACGGCCATTAACTGTTCTCAGTAGGAAATCTTTGTTTTTCATTTAAATATAATGTAGATCTAATCTGAATTGTGCGTAAGACGGAAATCGTTACGAGCACACATAGCAAGTTTTAACATATCTTCATGTAATTGTTTCTAACTTCTAAACTGTTTAGCATGGAACAACCGTTCTTTATTTAAATTATTTTACTTTTTTAAATATTGATTCATTTCACCGGGGTTCTACTTTATCTCTTCAAATTTAATGTGATTGTATGATTATATCAATATCACATATCTTTCTAAACAAATTCAATTTAAATAATTTCTTTATATCATAGCTTCATACTCGTAGTATAAACTGAATATTTAGTAAAAAAACTATACTGAAGTAAACGATATTCTTACTGTAGGCGCTGAAGCTGGATGTATGTTACAATAAAATTGGTTCATTAATTCAGTATTACGTTCACAATTCCTTCATTATCATAATTTTTAAAGACCACCGGAAGTTGTAATTTTTATATCAGGCGTTTTAGAGCGTATAAGTAGGATCATTTTACAAAAAAAAAATGTAGTTTTTTTATAGTAGCTCTACATGATAATGATATAAACATAGATAAAGAACATTATACGTTGAATATGAAGAAGTTGACTGTACTATGTCTATAGTTAATACAAAATGAGGTAAGAATATATGATTAGACATTTTATATCGTTAAAGGAAGTTATTTAAGGTTATCAGTTATTTAATGACATAAAAAGTAACGGCCCTTTTATACGTTCAATTATTTTATTTATAATCAAATAGATAGTAGGAATTATTTACATATAATAATAATAATAATTACAAAACGTGTGTATTATAGACATATTTACATACGAGCATAATCTTCGATCTTTTATGCTTAATTTTATTATATTTTACATAAACATCCGTTGAAGGGTTTCATTATTATGGTAAAAATGATCCATTGGTTTGCAAATACAGTATAGAAACTATTTAGTATTTTGTAAATATCTTACAACGATACTTGTATCAAAATTACATAAACAACAGTCTTTCACAAAAAGCTAGTATCACTGTATGTTGATAATGATATTAAACTTACAACAAGCTTAAAAAGCTTTTCAAGCTTCCTACTAAATTCGTACAATTTATCATTCGTCAATTTTCATGATAGATAAATATTGTTTCAACTAAACTTACAACAAAAGCCCTGCCGACAACATTGTTTGACCCCTCTAGAGAGATGACCTGATCAACAAACTGTGTGGATACAAGACCAGCTGTAGATTGTCGTATATTACCCAGGTCACCAACATGTCTCAAACTGCAACATAAAATGTTAAAATGTTTGGTTGATATATGTATCTAGTGAGGAAGTATGGAAATTGTTAAGTAAATGAGCCATTTGTCGCATATTTAGCCTACTTAAAGCGCAATACGCAACAACCGAATTTATAGATGACAACAGCGTAACATAACATTTTGTATAAATATTAATAAGCCGTTTTTCCAAATGTGAAATACCGTTACATAATATAATAACTTTCATTTCCTTACAATGCAAAGTTTCTCTGTGATCCATGGGGAGTTTGGTTTGGATTGAAGTGAGGTCCTACCCTGGCACACCCGTCTCCGGTATCTCCGAATTCATGGATATGTATACCTCGGTCAGCTTCACTCACTGACTGGGGTAAACCTGATACTTGTATACGGATCTGAACCTGCTGTCTACCTTCACCTATCAACTATACAGCATGAAGAATTTTGTGAGAATATAAATATGCTTCAAAACTATCAATATGTCGCAAGGTTAAATAATACTGGTGGAACAGAAACAAACTCTGGGCGTAGGTTCGATGTTTGATTAATTTATCCAAGTAAAATGGTCCAAAAAGATAATAAATAATTATACATCTTACAAATACAATACATGTAAAAACAAAATACAATTAAAGAACAATATATACACAATAGACGCGGAATAAGAACTACAAAAATACGTAAATAAGATATACATGTACAATTAATATCTTAATTTGTATGATATTATTTTTTACCAAAGCGTCTGTTGAAGTAGATACTATTTCAATATAAACTGAAATAAGTTAACTTGGAAAAATCTAAATAAACAGCAATGTAGTAGATTTTGATAAAAGACAACTATAATGAATGCCTGACTGGTAAGAGATGGTGGGACATGAACGGCAAACAGTGCGCAGAAGTTAAAGAATATTTAAAAGAACCAATGAATATCTTTCTCACATAGAAACATTAACGACAAACAAAACAATTGGACGAGTACAACACAGAACGAGTGACCAGTGTTCACGATATTGCACGGGTGAGCTCGACAATGTACATCAGTGACGGAAATTGTCAAGTTTCACCGATTCATATGCGGTAAAAACTAAACGCAACCAAATAAAAAAAAACGCGCGTGCTTAAACAAAGCTATGGAAAGCCACGTCTGCCACTTACATATAATTTCAAACTGTGATACATGCATACATTTCATGCATATATTTTATCAATATATATAATGGATATAAGTCCAAAACTAATTAAAGATCAATATATGCAACAAATTATATGCATGCATTTGTTGCGTTTTATTCCATCTAAATTTTAATTTAACATATATTGCTATTGTTGAAATTATTTGTAAACGGTGGTATTTGTCCCAAAACACCAATATAAAACCTTCTTTTTCACTGCTTGTCAGAATATTTTCCCGTGGATTTTGATAAGGAGAGTCAAACGTTTTACAATACTTACAAATTGTCTCAGATCCATTCGACCTCTGACCTGTGACCACGTGTCGTTAAAGTTACACGTGGCATATCTGTAATTGTTGGGATTCTGTGCTAGACTAGCCATCATCATTGCCATCGGGGACATTGGTGCTATATTATAACAATAAATTCAGATTATTTTATTCGACAAGTCTATTCTTCAACGTATTTTGAATCAAATTGTACTGATAGTACTTTCTATAACAACTACATTGTAAACATATATATGTAGGCTATTTATTGCTATGGGAAAGACAATCTGCCACCAATAGCGGTTTTTGTACAAAATCAATAGAAGTACTCGATTGAACTTTTTTAATATATTTAGGGTCAGTATTAAACAGTTGAAGAGTTTTAGAAAAGAAAGAATATTTGCATTACTATTATTACTAATCATCGTTGTTTTCTTACGTGAGTTTATTTTCTTAGAATGGAACGCAGAAAGAACTTGTAACAGGTGTCAGACAATTTGCAAACACTTTTAAAATATATGAGAAATACAAGTAAAGGTACTTAGATTCCATACGTGATAGTGGTCGCAGTGGTCCAAGAGGCCCAAACATTGATCCGCCTCCTGGTCCGAATGTTGGCCTGCCAGGGAAAGGTCCTCCAAACGGAGGTCCAAACCCGCTGGTACCCACACCGGGTTGTGGCGGGGTCTGCACACTACCAGGTGTGCCAAATCCAGGACCTTGAAATCCAGGCTGAATGCCCGTCCCTCCTGGTTGAAACTGTCCGGGTTGAAATTGTATCCCGGGTTGGGGCATACCCTGTTGTCCGAAAACCCCTAGTACACAAAAACACACAATTGATATAATTATCCTCATTGTTTTATAATTTATAAAATTTTACAAATTGCTCCAAATATAGTCAAAGAAGTATATGAATAAAATCAAAGACCAAATATTCAAACGTCTTGTGGGAGGAGTTTATTTTTTGACGTTTTCATATTGACAGATGTCAATACGTCAACGTTTGTTTACGGAAGTTTGATTGGAAAAACGTAACGGAACCGGTAAAAATAAATCCGTCAAATTTAAATAAATATGTGTAGTCTAATGGAATGTTAATTAATCATGCATTGCACATGTGAGTAATGAATAAAACTATTTGAGTTATACATCTTTCGACATGTTAAACCAAATGACCGCAAATATTTCAAGGGAGAGTTGACAAGTTTTGACATATTTGAATGGGTTACTAGGTGTCCACTTAACATTAAATGACTTTTGTATAATTGATAATGACAAATTTAGAAATTTGATCTTAATGAGAAATCCGGCACTATTTTGACAACTTAATTAACTAAGTTGATAATATTAACAGTTATGTGTAGATATCTCGTCAACATAACGTATTTTTATTGTTCCGATACGAAACAAAAATACCATCAACATTATATTTTATATCATTTTTATGTATCTTACTTGTGATATATTTTTCTAAATAAGTAGGCTGCTCAGATTAAGATAATTATTGATTTACTGCACATGAAAGATACATGATAGTTAAATTAATACAATACATTCTGATTATTTCAAACAAAACATCTCGAATTAAAAAAAATCAAGATATACTGAAAGAACTTGGGTGGATGTCATTTAATGCACGATGAAATTTTCATATATACAGGTTGTAAATGAAAAATCTAACCCCTTCTTATATATCTGAAATTTTGACTTTTTCCGGCAATGAAATTCAAAATTCAACGTGAATTTATCTGCAATGAGAGCATTTTCCTTATAGTATTTTAAATATAAACAAGAGCAGTAGAGATGTAACATCTTATAAAATATTGCTTGTCAAAAATGTTAATAAAGTTCTTAGTGATTTAGTACGAACATTTAAAATATGAATGATATATTTTGTTCTAGAACATTCTTTAATATCTGCTATATAAATTTACATACATGTATGTAATATCGTATCATGTATCTCACACTTGCCAAAAATATCCATTTACTAGTATAAGTAGTTTGTGTTTTGTCGTTATGTCTGATACTAAAATTTAATATTTTCAACATAATTATTTATTGCATTATAGACCCTGTATCACATAATGACATACCCAAATACTGCGGAAATTACGGCAAAAAAAATACAATGGCTCAAAGATTTGGAATAGAATACCATTTAATATTCGTTCTTCTGACTCTCTGACATCTTAAAAAACAACAAATATATAAACAATATTTTAAACAGATTTTATCAACCCTATGCCAAGTAGACAACGATCATATTTCAATGGCAATGATCTACCACCCATTTTTGCATTACCAGTATACAGTAGACTATTAACAGCTAAAATGAGCGGACTTTAATGAATGTGGAATAAATGTAAAGCTGACATGTATATACCCAATAATCTTCATTCCCTCCTGTTTTACGCAATATTGAACACATAACATACTAGATAAGATGCATTCATGTTTGAATATTCCTCGAATTTCTTTATTACGATTATCTATCTTCATGTGTTACCTTCTTTAAATAAACCTTTAAATAAAGATATAAATATAATAATTTTTTTATCTTCAAACTTGCAGGATGACTTTAGTAGATAAGAAGTTCTATTTTGATCTTTGTCAATGATACACATATATGTAAGCGTGTACGAGTCAATGATACACATATATGTAAGCGTGTACGAGTCAATGATACACATATATGTAAGCGTGTACGAGTCAATGATACACATATATGTAAGCGTGTACGAGTCAATGATACACATATATGTAAGCGTGTACGAGTCAATGATACACATATATGTAAGCGTGTTCGAGAATGAAAGTATATGTATATAAAAATGATAATATAAAAGTTAAAATAATTTTCTTGATTTGCATACCAGGTAGTATCGTCCGTCTAGTTTAAGGTTTTTTTCTTACCGTAATTTAATATCAACTTTTTTTGTATTCAAAGATGTAAAACATTGGACAGTTACTCAATGTCATGAACATATCAAAAAGTTGTTTACCTTTACTTTAGTAGTGATATATTATGTATTGAATAATTGCTGGTTTAATGGGATAAACACAATATGTCATCCTTACATTAAATGTCTAAATTTGTTTACTTGTAAAATGGTCATGCCAAAACAACATATTTACAATTGTTTTTCAGCGACAATGTATTACCAATACCTCCTTCATTATACATTTCGCAAATTTATGATAAAGAAACGAAGATAAACAACATCAGAAGGACGATCAATCTATAAGTTGATTCCAACAACAATGAAACTTAAATGAACTAATGTTCGTACCGCCCAAATCGTCATGCAGCTACATGTGATAAGACAGGTTATTTCCCTTTGACTGTTGATGTTGGAGTGTACACTTTAAATAACGCACAATTTTTCTTTTTTTTTTTTTTAAATTCTTATTACAGGGAAGATTTTAACATATATACATGTAGCAAACATTTTCTTTACGGTTACGCGTTCATGTAACTCACAACAGGCTGCATTGGACAAGTGAAGCAGCAATTTCCGAAGAAAACCAAACAATCAGGTTGAATCGTATTCCATATTCGAGAACTTACTTGGGTCGGTAAAAGGAATTTAAGATGTGTTTACTATTATCTTATTTTTGTAATATTTATTGAACCCTACAACCTGAAAGACAATTAGTTTGGCTTTATTAAAAAATTCTTCCAAGAAGTGACAAGACTAGCATCTTTTTTGCGATTTAAAATTGCTACTTCAGATAGTGAAAGGTAAAGGTCAAGGCCTCTTACCAGTAACTAAATGACTTAGGTAGCTTAATTGGTAATGAGATATACACTTCACAAGAAAACACACGAAAAGGTACTAGTGTCTTAATTTAAAGTGGGTGAGAACTTTCCACCTTCTGATGGTTGTTGAGACCCTGCATGTCCAGCTGTGAAACATACCTGGGGAAAAACATCACAAATATAAAACCATCAACTGTCTAGACATGTTTAAAAACAAGGGTTTTGGGGAGAAAAATAAAACAATGCACATATAAACTGTACTTTCTTTACTAATTGCACATCACAGACAATATCTTCAATAAAATAACAAGACTTCTAAATCCACCTACAACGTTTGTGTCATTACAATATCTTCATGAATCGTTTTTGATACATTTTTGTGTGTTATAAATAATTCTTATAATACATTGTAATATTATCACGCTACATCTTGCTGTTAAATACTACTCATCTTTCTTAAGTCAGATAAGGGTCCATCTGTCCTTCATGCAGGTCGAATATAGACCCGTTGTTACATTCAATATCTTATCATAAACTATCTATGTGTTTAACATACACCAATCATAAAACTGACTTAGATTAATACACAAGGCTCTAATTTACCACTCACTTTAGAAGAAAATTTCAAGTTGAAAGACTTTTAGTTAATAAGTACCTGTCAGTAAAAGCAAACAAAATGCAACAGTTTTTGTAAATTGTTCATACAACATCCAATACAGTTTGTTTAAAACTCTGAATTTTCTCAGCAAATAACACAATTATCCTCATTTTATCTATCATATAACAAAAAAGAAATTAATAATAATCATATTTTAAAATACAAATCTTAGAGGCATTTCAAAAGTTATAATTTAAAACCGAATACTGACCTACCATCAATAATTTTATATATTTAAATTAAAATTGTTTATTAAAGTTAACATGTGGCAATATGTCTGCACATTTAAAAATGTAACGAAAGTTCATTAAAAAAAAAGTAGACATGCGAAACAAAAATGGATCTCAATAGACAATATGACTGAAATAGTTTTTCTTAACTCTTCCAGAACTAGCAGCAAAATAACAGATATAAACATAAGCTAGCCTACACATCTGTGTTGTCAGACCTGACTCAACAATTTTTGGACTTTGATATTGACATCCTTTTATCCAAACAGGGTTGGCTGTTCCTAATTGAAGACAGGACAGGTTTATAACAGGTATTTAGTAAAACAATCATAAAATAATTGACAAATGTTGATAAATATGTTATATATAACACAAATGTTATACTATTTAAATGTATGTTAGTGTAACACTAATGTTATACTAGTTATGTTATGCATAACACAACCATTACACTAATATATGTTTTATATAACAGAAACTAGTATATGTTATATAATTATAACACAACCATTACACTAGAATATGTTATGTATAACACAACACACAACTGTTATACTAATATGTGTTATATATAACACAACTCATGTACTAATAGTCATCAACTTGAAATACATGTAAATCTCTGGTCACAATTGTTCTAAACTATTCAATGACATCAATAATACATTATTATAGTAAATTAATCATAATAAAATAACTTAAAGTACTGAATAATTCTATATACATGGAAGCCTTCATGGGGATTTCAGTACACAATACTTATATATACTTACTGTGTCAAATATTCCAACCAAACAAAAATATTTGTCCAGTAGTGAAGATATTAAGTATTATATGCTATGAACAATAATGGTTGACAAATGTGAAAATGTAACAGTCTGACATTAACAAGGTAACACAATTTTGTTTAAGTATTCTACAATAAATACATACTCATACTGATTTTCAAGCTTTGTAGTTCTTTGGATGCTAGAATATGTTCACATCTTTATTACAGAATATCAGCACAACTGAACAATAAACTATGGCGGTAAACAACATAAATGCAGTATCTATTGACACCTTTTTTTAGAATGTTTGCAACCTTACAAATTCCCACTTATGTGCATACAAGGTACAATACCAATATTCAATATATGTTACACAACTCTTGCATAACTATGAACATGTTAGAACAAAGTTGTCCCCCTTCATATTAATGTTTGCACAGCTAAAATATCTAGTGCTGAAAGCATGGTGCCATGGCTCATTCAATGAAAATACATATATGCTTTAACAAAAACAATATTGGTCCCAACAGTACATATAAAATGGAAAAAAAGCTCACAAGTGAAAATAGTTCACATCACAACCTACTATACATGTATATATATATATAGCATGGAAAATTTGCTTATTTTCTGTATCTGTAATAATATTTTCAACCAATAGTTTTCACAATGTATTCCAAAAAATATTTATTTTCAAAGACATTTAGAATAAAATAATGTCAAAAGGAAAGTGTAATTATAACCTGAGTAAGACAGTAACTTCATTCTAGCCGCCAGGCAAATACAGAAAACCTTGTCCTAATATGTGTCAGTCTATTTATGCATCATTTAATACTATTTTATTTGAGCAGTATATTTTTCTGTAAGTTGTTTGACATAAAACTAAACGATTAGGTAAAAGTTCCTGAAACTCACAATTATTTTGTCAGCCTATGGTGTTTGATGAAAGATCATGAAGTATATTAATTAATCAAAGTGTTAGAGTGGGCATAACCATTGTGCTATACTGACAAATGTGCTTTCATCTGTAAGAAGGATACTCTTCAATAATGAGATTATTATAGCATACAGCAGCAGTTAAGTCCCACGAGATAACTGAAATGTTATTAGAAGAGAGACATCCATCAAAAGACTTAATGTAGTGTAAAACTTCCAGCTGTGTATTATATAAAACAATTTTGTGAAATTGAATTACGGATTAAAACAATCTATATTATATGAAAGGACGTATGACAGGATACTTCTGTTTGTTCACATCTTATATCTACTAGTCCTTTTGGTTTGTTTTTTACCAAACTTACATCTCAAACATATTGTAATGTAAAAGTTTTTTTTTTTCAATATTATCATTTTATTTTAATTTTATGTGTTATACAGCATTCAACATGTTAAACTAGGGATGCTATTGGAAACAAGTACAGTGTACTGTTCTCCTCAAAATATAGTATGTGGTTCATTACACTGAAAATAACAATAATGAATTATTACTAACCAAATATACTTTCTTGTTTCACTTTTAACCCTGTCAAATATATGCCACTAAACATGATGAATATTAGCAGAACCCAGTTGGTCAAAAAAACAATTTGTTTTAGATACTACTTTTGTTAAATGGCCAACCTTGACCTAAAAAGTGATAGGGGTCATCATGACCAACCTTACATACAAATCTGATATCTCAAGGTCAAAGGCTTTTACCTAGTTTTTGATCACACAAACTTTTGTGGTCAAGGTCATTGTCACTATGACATTTGACCGAATGACTTCTAAATATAAAGGATTAATCCATCTCCATTTCATTAAATTGTGTTTTAGTTATTGATCAGACATGGTCAGGTTAACAGACAGAGGAATAGATCCCTTGAAGGGCCAAACTAATGAGTACTGAAGTGGTTACCCTAGAATTAACTGTTAGCCAATTCAGTAACCATGTGTTGGTGCAGACCAACCAATATGTGAAAGCATTACACTCCATTTCTTTGAAGGGAGGACAAAATAACAGATATTTCACAAACGTTAACATTTAAATTAATAATGTGGTTGGTAGAGAAAGAATAATACTTCAAACAATGAGGTAAAAATAAGAATGTAGCTGTTAACAAGTGACTTATTCACCTTCATTTTTGAATTTGAATTAAAAACAAAACAATTGGACAATTTTTGTGTTTTAATGGTAAACAAAGATGCCTGGTATTCAAGTGTTTATAGTTATACACAAGTTGGCACATAAGTAGGACCAGTATTCGTTAATCTGCCTGCTGCACACAATTGAATCTCCCCATGTAACCAATGCAGACCAAGATCTGCCTGCTGCACACAATTGAATCTCCCCATGTAACCAATGCAGACCAAGATCTGCCTGCTGCACACAATTGAATCTCCCCATGTAACCAATGCAGACCAAGATCTGCCTGCTGCACACAATTGAATCTCCCCATGTAACCAATGCAGACCAAGATCTGCCTGCTGCACACAATTGAATCTCCCCATGTAACCAATGCAGACCAAAATCTGCCTGCTGCAGACAATTGAATCTCCCCATGTAACCAGTGCAGACCAAGATCTGCCTGCTGCAGACAATTGAATCTCCCCATGTAACCAGTGCAGACCAAGATCTGCCTGCTGAAGACAATTGAATCTCCCCATGTAACCAATGCAGACCAAGATCTGCCTGCTGCAGACAATTGAATCTCCCCATGTTACCAATGCAGACCAAGATCAGTGTTGTTTTGTCCAGATTGAAAGATGTGAAAATCCATTCAGGTATTAAGCTAAGGGTTAAAGGAACTCCACTGAGGTTATGTCAAATATTTTTTTCCTAGATCTGTGTACCAACTGAAGTAGGTCAGAAGCAATAACTTGTGTGCAAATTTTCAAGTCATTCCCACACATTGTCTTTCTAGAATAAGACTTGTAAATTTAAATATTTTAAGGCTTTGGATCTCAGTGCAGTTCCTTTAAGCTTGCTTGACTAATGCATATCACAGAATTCACCTGTATAAGTATCAAATTTCTTGTGTAATTTGATTCTATGTCAACTATATCTCAAATAACTAATATCTGTTACACCAGGTCATATATTTAATTTGTACCTACTTTATGTTTTTATGGAACAATAGGAATACCATTTCAAATTTAATTTGAAATATACAAGATTTGATAAATGATAAAAACAAACTTAAGCAATAATGTAATCTTATATTTAATACCACTAATCCTTGTACAAACTGTTGTTTTATTTATAATAACTGAATAATTTAAATGTCTACATATCATAATATACACAAGATTTTTTTATATGTACCCTGGGCTGAAAACTTTTTAATTTTAACTGGCATATCTTTACATGTTTTGAAACATATACATGATTTATCATATAACTGGCTTTAAACATAATAAAATGTATTTCGGTTAACATGACTGTGTCTTTCTTACAATTTTAAAAGTAAGTTGAACATAGACAAATAAACTGTTAACAATAATAAGTCCCGGAAAGATCACAGATCATGGAAAATGATTAAGACAACCATTGTAGCGCAGAAATCTTTTGATATTGATGAATCCTGTCTTCATTTATGGTAAAACTAAAATATAGATTTCAAGGGCCACATTTTCTTACAAAGAACAAGTCAGCATTGTATACAGTAACAATAATCTGTGTAGTAAATTAACATCAGCCATACACACCCTTACAAAATAATACTACTTGATGAACAATAATAACATAACCATTGTGAAACAATACTAAAGATGTTTAGGCCAAAATAAAATTATATCAAATATAATCATAGACTGATTCAATAACAAGAATGGTGGATACATGTACAATGTACATGTTGTATTGTATATGAAATTGGGATATTTTCATGTAGTAACAAATTTAATATAGAATATAGCAATGATTAAACTACATATTGCACTTTTAAACAAACCATGTTACAATAATCAATTACTGGTTCATGATTACACATTAATGAAGCGTGAGTGAGCAGGTACCTTGTTTGTTTCTATTTCCCCTCTCAATAGTGCAAAGCCAAAAAGAAGCTTTAATTTGATAAAAACTATATTGAATTCATAATTGTGATGTTTAAGCACTTTTATCAAAGCTAGGTGCTTTTACAAAACTTGATAAAAAAAATGTATTCATGTTTCATTATTCACTTTATATATATGTACAAGTTTACTAAGAATAAAATAATCAACTCAGTGAATAGTTTTATGATGAAGGATTTAACAATTTTCACAGTTTATGATAACACATCAGTCTGATTTGGCAATGTAAATAGAGAACATTGGTCCAGCATGATACACATTGTTTCAAATCTATCTAATGAACCTTTCTCTGTACATGAAGCTGCAAGAATCAGAATGTATAAATAATAAATACAGTCTGTAAGTCAAAACTACCAGTCTTATACTTCCTTAACAATGAACACAAATGATGTAACTATATTGTGATGTCTCTAAGAGTGTTATTTACAGATATTTCAGATTGCTTTTTTATAAATATTTCATTTAACATTTAAGTTATTTCAGTACAAGATATAAAATTTATTTAGTTTTACTATCCAGCTCTAAAGTTTGCCATTCATCATCATCCCCATCAGCCCAGACATCATTGTCCCAACCAGAGTTATTTGCTCCTGTTTCTATATTATTACTCTCATTTATGTCCAAATCTAAAAGATTTCCTACTAATGGATCTTTTCGCTTTTTAGAAGAATGTTTATTGGAAGATGTGTCAATGCCCCAGTCTTCAACATTCCATCCGTCAGAATCACTTTTTGTTTTTAAACTTTCTTTCTTTTTCATATTTTGACTAGATTTTAACGATTTTTTATCTTTTCCGTCAATCTCTCCCCAATCATCCCAATTGTCCTCATTATTACTATTTTTAGATTGTTTATGTTTGGAAGACCTTGACCCGCCCTCTTCATCATCATTGAGCCAGTCCTCTAGCTCCTGATCGTCACCGTTCTCATCAGCGTTATTCCATCCTGAATTTTTATCATCCGACCAACCTCCCCAATCATCTTCATCCTTCAACAGTTTATTCTGGCTAGGATCACTAAAATAACATAAATAAATCAACATTACAGTAAGTAAATTAACATTACAGTAAAAGAAAAATAATATCAATAAATTAACACAACACAGAAAATTGAACATATGTCTGGCTAGAAAATATTTTTATTATTCAAAAATTAAGCTACTAAACATATTCATTTTAGTTTGATTGTGAGCTATTTAGAATCACTGTTAATCTCAGTTCCAGTTTACATTCAAATGTGGACACAGTTGTGACCAAGTAAGGCTCACACCCTTGTTCCGTGGGTTAAGGTACAGCCTTCTTTCTCTCCCTTATAACAACAACATATATGGTAATAACAAGTTTCTAGGTAACTAAGCAACAAAGTATCATATAAAAAGTAACCAGTCCAGTGAGAGTATCATGTTATATTGTTTAACAACTGTTAGATTCACTTCCTTGTAAAATGATGGATGAAAGATCAAAGTCTTAAAACACAATAACAGCAACAACATTAAAGCTTAAAATCATTAAACACAGTTACCGTATAGCAACAAAATTAAAAGTTCTACACTTATTTATTATACATAATTGAACATTCATAAAAGATATTACTACAGCTGACTTTACAGGACAAAGGTATAATTATAATCTATAGTTTCCTGACCAAAACCTTGATTAATACATCGTAAATCATTATATATCATTATTTCTCCCTGCTTTGTAATCAGTATTTGTCTAAAAATACGAAATTATCATAGGAAACCAATTATTGACCAGAATTTCTATAAAATGTTATCTATATAAATCATAGGAAAAAAATATGGTGGGTTGCACAAAAGGAAAATTGATGAGAGTCTATTTTCTATTTTCAAACTAACAAAATTTATGTTTGTAAGACATATAAGATCCTCATAACTATGTTTTTGAATTGCTTTATATACTGTTATATGAACTGCCTTTGAGTGCCACTGTTTTTGTTTTTGTCTTATAGCAGAGATCTGCAAAGAATTTGAAAGTGCTGGACCTTGGGCCGCCTTAATCTGAAAATAATGGCCTGTTTTGTAAAAAGTATGGGCCCTTGGAAGACAATGTAAACATCTTTGATTTATTTAGCAACAATATTTTATAACTACCTCTGATGGGTTGGTGTTCCACCTCCTAGAAGTGATGATTTCTCCCCGGGGCTTGTGTCTACAGATCTCAATGTCGTCTTTGGCTCTCCCCATAGACTCTGCAGGTTACCCCAGCCTTTGGCCCCCACGCTGGAGAGCTAAAATAGCAAAATATATAATGTACACATGATAAATCTGAACAGACAATCTAGACAGAATGATTTAAGTATTTCAAAACATTCAGCAATTGTCAAAACAGCTAACCCTTGCATCAAATTAGCACTTCTAAATTTGTATAATAGACCTATCATTATGGTATTACAAATGTATTAGCAATTCAAAGGACTTCAATACTGCTGGTGGTCAAATAACTTGGTGAGGTATACATGTACATGTGCAGCATGATTTACACAACAGCATATAGTTGATTTGACAAACTAACATCTGTCTAATTAAAACATCTGCTAATGTCAAGTTGATTGGATAATGTTATAACAGTCTATCTAAATCTGAACATAAATCTATATTTATTTAATAAAATAAAGAAAGTGTGAGATTAAATAAAGTTTGTATCTAACAATGACTGACAACTACAGTAGTTTCTAGACTGATATTTTTACTCGGCTACAAAACAAAAATCAAATTTCCAAATCAAAACAGACACTCCTCTTACGCCATCTTTTGTTTTCAAGGAACTTGACAGTTTTCCAATAGAGAAATTGTCAGAAGGGAAAACCAAGAAACACAAGACATGTACTTCAGATTAACCTTGTGTTTCATGTTAAAACTGTAGTGTAAAGACTGCAGAGATTTAATGATGGAGAAAGACTTCAAGTAGAACCAGGGAGTGGAACCAGAGAGATTCTTTAATATCTGCTATATAAATTTACATACATGTATGTAATATCGTATCATGTATCTCACACTTGCCAAAAATGTCTATATACTATAAATATACATATACTAGTATAAGTATTTTGTGTTTTGTCGTTATGTCTGATACTAAAATTGAATATTTTCAACATAATTATTTATTGCATTTCCGACTTTCCATTATAGACCCTGTATCACATAATGACATACCCAAATACTGCGGAAATTACGGCAAAAAAATACAATGGCTCAAAGATTTGGAATAGAATACCATTTAATATTCGTTCTTCTGACTCTCTGACATCTTAAAAAACAACAAATATATAAACAATATGTTAAACAGATTTTATCAACCCTATGCCAAGTAGACAACGATCATATTTCAATGGCAATGATCTTCCACCCATTTTTGCATTACCAGTATACAGTAGACTATTAACAGCTAAAATGAGCGGACTTTAATGAAAAAAGCTGACATGTATATACCCAATAATCTTTATTCCCTCCTGTTTTACGCAATATTGAACACATAACATACTAGATAAGATGCATTCATGTTTGAATATTCCTCGAATTTCTTTATTACGATTATCTATCTTCATGTGTTACCTTCTTTAAATAAACCTTTAAATAAAGATATAAATATAATATTTTTTTTATCTTCAAACTTACAGGATGACTTTAGTAGATAAGAAGTTCTATTTTGATCTTTGTCAATGATACACATATATGTTAGCGTGTACGAGAATGAAAGTAAATGTATATAAAAATGATAATATAAAAGTTAAAATAATTTTCTTGATTTGCATACCAGGTAGTATCGTCCGTCTAGTTTAAGGTTATTTTCTTACCGTAATTTGATATCAACTTTTTTTGTATTCAAAGATGTAAAACATTGGACAGTTACTCAATGTCATGAACTTATCAAAAAGTTGTTTACCTTTATTTTAGTAGTGATCTATTATGTATTGAATAATTGCTGGTTTTGTGGGATAAACACAATATGTCATCCTTACATTAAATGTCTAAATTTGTTTACTTGTAAAATGGTCATGCCAAAACAACATATTTACAATTGTTTTTCAGCGACGATGTATTACCAATACCTCCTTCATTATACATTTCGCAAATCTATGATAAAGAAACGAAGATAAACAACATCAGAAGGACGATCAATCTATAAGTTGATTCCAACAACAATGAAACTTAAATGAACTAATGTTCGTACCGCCAAAATCGTCATGCAGCTACATGTGATAAGACAGGTTATTTCCCTTTGACTGTTGATGTTGGAGTGTACACTTTAAATAACGCACAATTTTTCTTCTTTTTTTTAAATTCTTATTACAGGGAAGATTTTAACATATATACATGTAACAAACATTTTCTTTACGGGTACGCGTTCATGTAACTCACAACAGGCTGCATTGGACAAGTGAAGCAGCCATTTCCGAAGAAAACCAAACAATCAGGTTGAATCGTATTCCATACTCGAGAACTTACTTGGGTCGGTAAAAGGAATTTAAGATGTGTTTACTATTATCTTATTTTTGTAATATTTATTGAACCCTACAACCTGAAAGACAATTAGTTTGGCTTTATTAAAAAATTCTTCCAAGAAGTGACAAGACTAGCATCTTTTTTGTGATTTAAAATTGCTACTTCAGACAGTGAAAGGTAAAGGTCAAGGCCTCTTACCAGTAACTAAATGACTTAGGTAGCTTAATTGGTAACGAGATATACACTTCACAAGAAAACACAAGAAAAGGTACTAGTGTCTTAATTTAAAGTGGGTGAGAACTTTCCACCTTGTGATGGTTGTTGAGACCCTGCATGTCCAGCTGTGAAACATACCTGGGGAAAAACATCATAAATATAAAACCATCAACTTTCTAGACATGTTTAAAAACAAGGGTTTTGGGGAGAAAAATAAAACAATGCACATATAAACTGTACTTTCTTTACTAATTGCACATCACAGACAATATCTTCAATAAAATAACAAGACTTCTAAATCCACCTACAACTTTTGTGTCATTACAATATCTTCATGAATCGTTTTTGATACATTTTTGTGTGTTATAAATAATTCTTATAATACATTGTAATATTATCATGCTACATCTTGCTGTTAAATACTACTCATCTTTCTTAAGTCAGATAAGGGTCCATCTGTCCTTCATGCAGGTAGAATATAGACCCGTTGTTACATTCAATATCTTATCATAAACTATCTATGTGTTTAACATACACCAATCATAAAACTGACTTAGATGAATACACAAGGCTCTAATTTACCACTCACTTTAGAAGAAAATTTCAAGTTGAAAGACTTTTAGTTAATAAGTAC
The DNA here is from genome assembly GCF_026571515.1 of Ruditapes philippinarum. Taxonomy (NCBI): domain Eukaryota; kingdom Metazoa; phylum Mollusca; class Bivalvia; order Venerida; family Veneridae; genus Ruditapes; species Ruditapes philippinarum. Next base: position 3,217 of record NW_026867299.1, on the reverse strand, counting down.
CTGTCAGTAAAAGCAAACAAAATGCAACAGTTTTTGTAAATTGTTCATACAACATCCAATACAGTTTGTTTAAAACTCTGAATTTCTCAGCAAATAACACAATTATCCTCATTTTATCTATCATATAAAAAAAAGAAATTAATAATAATCATATTTTAAAATACAAATCTTAGAGGCATTTCAAAAGTTATAATTTAAAATCGAATACTGACCTACCATCAATAATTTTATATATTTAAATTAAAATTGTTTATTAAAGTTAACATGTGGCAATATGTCTGCACATTTAAAAATGTAACGAAAGTTCATTAAAAAAAAGTAGACATGCGAAACAAAAATGGATCTCAATAGACAATATGACTGAAATAGTTTTTCTTAACTCTTCCAGAACTAGCAGCAAAATAACAGATATAAACATAAGCTAGCCTACACATCTGTGTTGTCAGACCTGACTCAACAATTTTTGGACTTTGATATTGACATCCTTTTTATCCAAACAGGGTTGGCTGTTCCTAATTGAAGACAGGACAGGTTTATAAACAGGTATTTAGTAAAACAATCATAAAATAATTGACAAATGTTGATAAATATGTTATATATAACAACAAATGTTATACTATTTAAATGTATGTTAGTGTAACACTAATGTTATACTAGTAATGTTATGCATAACACAACCATTACACTAATATATGTTTTATATAACAGAAACTAGTATATGTTATATAATTATAACACAACCATTACACTAGAATAAGTTATGTATAACACAACACACAACTGTTATACTAATATATGTTATATATAACACAACTCATGTACTAATAGTCATCAACTTGAAATACATGTAAATCTCTGCTCACAATTGTTCTAAACTATTCAATGACATCAATAATACATTATTATAGTAAATTAATCATAATAAAATAACTTACAGTACTGAATAATTCTATATACATGGAAGCCTTCATGGGGATTTCAGTACATAATACTTATATATACTTACTTCTGTGTCAAATATTCCAACCAAACAAAAATATTTGTCCAGTAGTGAAGATATTAAGTATTATATGCTATGAACAATAATGGTTGACAAATGTGAAAATGTAACAGTCTGACATTAACAAGGTAACACAATTTTGTTTAAGTATTCTACAATAAATACATACTCATACTGATTTTCAAGCTTTGTAGTTCTTTGGATGCTAGAATATGTTCACATCTTTATTACAGAATATCAGCACAACTGAACATTAAACAACATAAATGCAGTATTTATTGACACCTTTTTTTAGAATGTTTGCAACCTTACAAATTCCCACTTATGTGCATACAAGGTACAATACCAATATTCAATATATGTTACACAACTCTTGCATAACTATGAACATGTTAGAACAAAGTTGTCCCCCTTCATATTAATGTTTGCACAGCTAAAATATCTAGTGCTGAAAGCATGGTGCCATGGCTCATTCAATGAAAATACATATATGCTTTAACAAAAACAATATTGGTCCCAACAGTACATATAAAATAGAAAAAAAGCTCACAAGTGAAAATAGTTCAAATCACAACCTACTATACATGTATATATATATATATAGCATGGAAAATTTGCTTATTTTCTGTATCTGTAATAATATTTTCAACCAATAGTTTTCACAATGTATTCCAAAAAATATTTATTTTTTGTTTGTTTTGGGTTTTACTTCACATCGACACAGTATAGGTCATATCGCGACGTTCCAGCTTTACTGGTGGATGAAGACCTCAGGTGCCCTTCCGTGCATTATTTCAGGCACGAACGGGTACCTGAGTAGAACCACCGACGTTCCGTAAGCTAGCTGGATAGCTTCCTCACATGAAAGAATCCAAAGTTCCTGTCGGGATTCGAACCCACAGAGGTGAGGGGCAAGTGGTTTGAAGTCAACGACCTTAACCACTCCGCCACGGACGCCCTTATTTATTTTCAAAGACATTTAGAATAAAATAATGTCAAAAGGAAAGTGTAATTATAAATCTGAGTAAGACAGTAACTTCATTCTAGCCGCCAGGCAAATACAGAAAACCTTGTCCTTATATGTGTCGGTCCATTTATGCATCATTTAATACTATTTTATTTGAGCAGTGTATGTTTCTGTAAGTTGTTTGACATAAAACTTAACGATTAGGTAAAAATTCCTGAAACTCACAATTATTTTGTCAGCCTATGGTGTTTGATGAAAGATCATGAAGTATATTAATTAATCAAAGTGTTAGAGTGGGCATAACCATTGTGCTATACTGACAAATGTGCTTTCATCTGTAAGAAGGATACTCTTCAATAATGAGATTATTATAGCATACAGCAGCAGTTAAGTCCCACGAGATAACTGAAATGTTATTAGAAGAGAGATATCCATCAAAAGACTTAATGTAGTGCAAGACTTCCAGCTGTGTATTATATAAAACAATTTTGTGAAATTGAATTACGGATTAAAACAATCTATATTTTATGAAAGGACGTATGACAGGACACCTCTGTTTGTTCACATCTTATATCTACTAGTCCTTTTGGTGTTTTTTACCAAACTTTTATCTCAAACATATTGTAATGTAAAAGTATTTTTTTTTCAATATTATCATTTTATTTTAATTTTTATGTGTTATACAGCATTAAACATGTTAAACTAGGGATGCTAGTGGAAACAAGCACAGTGTACTGTTCTCCTCAAAGTATAGTATGTGGTTCATTACACTGAAAATAACAATAATGAATTATTACTAACCAAATATACTTTCTTGTTTCACTTTTAACCCTGTCAAATATATGCCACTAAACATGATGAATATTAGCAGAACCCACTTGGTCAAAAAAAACAATTTGTTTTTTAGATACTACTTTTTGTTTAAATGGCCAACCTTGACCTAAAAAGTGATAGGGGTCATCATGACCAACCTTACATACAAATCTGATATCTCAAGGTCAAAGGCTTTTACCCTAGTTTTTGATCACACAAACTTTTGTGGTCAAGGTCATTGTCACTATGACATTTGACCGAATGACTTCTAAATATAAAGGATTAATCCATCTCCATTTCATTAAATTGTGTTTTTATTATTGATCAGACATGGTCAGGTTAACAGACAGAGGAATAGATCCCTTGAAGGGCCAAACTAATGAGTACTGAAGTGGTTACCCTAGAATTAACTGTTAGCCAATTCAGTAACCATTTGG